>NC_142931.1:2898473-2915973 GCF_046866305.1 Octopus bimaculoides
AGTAAGAGGAAATATATGTTAGGCCACGTGACCATCTTGCTTGTGGCTCTGTATTTAATTATCTACAACTTGGCAGTAAAGCTTTTGGTAAGGGGAACTCATAACTTATGCAATGATGAGTAGAGAAATAGAAACAACATGGGACTTTGTTTTATATAAATGATATAACTTTATACGGAGACTTACAGGAAGTAATGCAGTAAAACATGGTCGTTCATATAAGTTTATATGTTTAATTTTGTTTTCTTTACCTTTAATCTAAAGATGGCTTATAGCAGAAAGTGGCATCGCTAGTAAATCTACTTATATAACAGTCATAGAGAATTTGCGGCATCATTCTTCCAAAGTGCAGTCATTTCACGCTACTCAAACATGGCCGATTCTTTCGTCTGCTTTATTTTCTTAGACTGGACTGACTAAAGTATACGACAGACTGTTTGCTTCATTTGAATAGTATACACACACACACACACACACACACACACACACACACACACACACACACACACACACACACACACATATATGTATGTATTGTATCTATGGATAATCATATCCAGATTATTACGCGTGTGCGTGTGTATATGAGTGTGTATGTATGTATTGTATGTATATATGTATATCTGTATATATGTGTTGTATGTATGTGTGTATGCAAGTATGCGTGTATGCATGTACGTGTGTATGTGTGTATGTAAAGTATGTGTTATACTTGTACATATATGTGTGCATGTGTGTCTGTGTGCGTACATACCATACACAATGAATTACATAACGGTTGCAGTTAGACTACATTCATATCTGTTTACATTCGGTGTGTAAACATTTGTTTACATTTGGTATATAAACAAATTTCTTTAAACACAATATTTTCGCCAATTCATTATTAATCTTTCATCCTCTCCCTCCTTTCCTTTCGTCTCCGTTCTTTTCTTCCTAACAGCCATAATTTCCTGTTAATCAGGAAAGACGTTGACGACGATCATTATGATCCTCCATTACTACACGCAATCCCCGTCTATCTCCTACTCCCCCCTCTAGCACCTGTCTGCTCTTTTAACCTTTACTCAAAGAGCAGACATTTTTCGCAGTAAGAACAACATGGAGCAAAAGAAGACGAAGTAGTGTGCGGTCCGGAATATGCCCAATGTTTTTGGAATCAGAAGCTGGAACCGCTGTTATCACGGTATTAAAAAAGCAGCAGAAGGCATCAACTCCTCTGCGTAATCTGGGTTGTAATGCGTTGAAGAATAAAGATTTGTGCATTAATCGAATGAGATTCCTCTAAGGATTAATGTTATCTGTGACCGTAACGAACTTCTTGACATGCGAGAAGCAGAGTTGTGAATGGGCGCCCATAAATGTTTCTTATAGGGTCTACAGCTGTTCAGAGAGGAAGAGGGTTCTGAACCTTAATAAAGATACTGCATTTGATATGGTGATATATGTTTAAGGTTGCTAAGAGTAAGCATTTGTGGTTGTGAGAATTACCAATTTAGTTAAAGGTTGATTATGAGATGACATGTAGGTGTTGTAACTACCTCGGTAGACTTATAGGAGTTTTGTCGTTATGCTTTTGAAGGGCATTTGATCCTATATCATTAAATGAGGATATTTTTAAGACTCTTGTTTGGAGTAGCAGATGAGGGATGAATAATGAACACAGTTTGCCGATTTGCCTCAGTCTGTGACAAAGTGCTCTGAAGGAATTATAAATGCTGTGGCCTATTGACAGAAACCGTTTAGTCTGTGATTTCTGTACCATATTAATGTGTTTGGGCCTAAATTAGAGACAATTTGCATCAAAGGGAAAGAAAACACAATATTCAATCCAAAAAGTTGTTTAAAATAAAAAAAAACAAACACTAGATTATGGCTGAGAGATAACATTTTACTCAGAGTAACCTCCCTCAGCTTCAAACACAGCCTCACGGAGCCTGGCACACGAGTTCCTCATTGTGCCCCTGGGAAGATCTTCGAACACAGCCTTAATGTTGGCCACCAGCTCGGCAGAGCGGTTGGTGTCGCTTTCATCAACACCCCACACATATTAGTTCATGGATTTACAGTCGGAGGAATCAGTAAGCCAGAAATCGTAGAAATTCTCCGACAATCACTTCTGATTTTTTCTAGGGGTATGGTAAGGAAACGAATCCTATTTCCTTAAAGATGAACTTCCAGCAGCAACCTTCTCCAGCTGCAGATTAACCACAATCTCCAGCACAACCGTCTGAATTGAGCCTAAAGCCCTGTTCAAAAATGGCATGACGTCACCCTCACTGTAGAGACACACAATGACCATTACAGTTTGGGGCAACATGGTTTTCCAAATGCTACATGAGACATCACATGGATTGCAGACAGGTCACTTGTTCCTCTGTGTGTTGTGCAATTGGTTCTGACAGAATTTCTTTTCATATGAGAAAAACCAGATCATCCCTTGCTCAATAGGTTGCTTCAGTTAGTTCAGGAAATTCTTTGCCTCCGTCAAGGGGTTCACCTCGGCCTTGGGATAAGGGAATTTGTCCCTTGAAGCTCTTGAACGAGTAGTGGCAAAGGTCCTCATTCAGGGCCAGTTTTTTTATGGTGACTCTAATACTTATTTCTCTCGCCAAAACCCGGATTCTTACGTTCGGATCTTCCATCACCTTGTCCTGTAGTTGTTGCATGAATGTCTGTGTGTCCCTTCCTGTTGGCCACGGTTTCATTGTCTCCGCTGTAGCTGTTCATGTCACAACCTACAACCTTTACAACTCATGATGTCGGCATTTTGATATTCGGCGCAAATCATAGGATGAAGGTAACTCTTTTTGCAATATTCAGAGTCATTCCAATCCTCCATGTCAGCTAAGATTTTCTCAATTACTTCCCGATGTCGCTGACTGTTCACTAATACATCAAGGCTGTTTTTGACAAGAAGGAGACAAAATAGCGTAAAGTTTAGTCCGAACACCCTGTATGCTAGAAAGCCTTAATGAAGTCAAATAAACAGCATTGATTCTGCCGAAGATCTGGTGTGTATCGTTAGACAGTGGGCTGGCAGAAACCATAACTAGCAGAGCGAGAGAAGTGAAAAGGAAGTCGTCATCCTTTACTATTATTTCCATAATGTTTGATACGTTGGAAGCGAAAGCGATTGGTTAGTTTAAAAGTGACTGGATCGGTCTCACTACGATATGTTTTTACAGATTCTGCTCGCTTCACGGAGAGGGATTTATTAAGATATCAGTGAGAAAAAAATTCCCCACCAACAGCACAGTATTTGAGGCTGATATAAGGGACAGAGCAAAGTACAGGGAAGTGACGGAATATTTTCAAAGAGTTCAGGAAAGGACTGGGTTGGTCGCTTCTGAACGGAGCAATTTTATTTCTTCTTAAACGACATTTTTTTTCTGTAGAGAAATCTCTAATGAATTTTCAATGAATTTAATGGACCAAAGTGTATAATTATGAAGAATGAAATTCAACTCAAATATAGCAGAATACACATAATGTATATTATATAAACTAAATATACCAGGAATTATGAAAACATGAAATCCCCAAGCGCCATCTTAAATTCGACCCAGTCATAAATTAGCATTTATAATTTACTGCAATGACACAAAAATGAATCATCTCTTCATCGTCAATAAACATCAAATGACTAATATAAATTATAAATTCTGATGTAAACATGAAAGATGTAAACTCTCTGATTGGCTGTTAGGTTGGACAAACAATTAATACATTTCACATCAACTTCTTATGCATCTACAACAAGGAGATATTACACAACACAAACTCTTACAGAGAACACATCATTTGGTCATAAAACTATATTATAAAGAATTCTCCTAAAAGAAGCTTTATGGATAGAACAAAAAAACAAAAACAAGAGAAAGCTCAAAAGACTGGTAATTTATCCAAGGCTAAACTCTTGATCATAACAATTAAAGCAAACATAAAGATTCTTCGATTCTTTTACAACAATAACATCCAACACTCAATTAATTTCATAGAGAACATCAAACTGGGAATGTCTGGAATCGTCAACAGACTTTGGAAATTCATGGATTCAAACAAAATCTAAAGAGTAGGAAAATAATATGAGAAATTCTTGAACGCTAAAACAAAATGCATTAAAAATACGTGTGAAACAGAAAGATTCTTACCAGTATGGAGAACGCTGCTGCTGCCGCTGTTCATAACTATAATATAAATATATATACACACATACACATATATATTTAAACATATATATATATACATATATACATACACATATACATACATACACACACACATATATATATATAGATATATATATATATAGATATGTATGTATATATTCAAAATAAATGGAAGTGGAGAGACAAGTTACTGAAGAGATTGCAAGAGTGCAATGAAATAATTTAACAAAAAACTATATAAATTAATAAAGGACTGAAACAGTGCGTGTGTTTATATGTATATATATATATATATATATATATATATATATATATATATAGTCAATTCAAAAGGACGGAGAAAAAGAAGAAAACAAAAGTTTGAACGTGGCACATACACATACATGTATATATATGGATATATATATACATATATATATATACATATATTTATATATATATATATATATATATATATATATATATATATATATATATATATATATATATATATATATATATATATATATATATATATATATATATATATATATATACATACATGCATACATATATATATATATATATATATATGTCTCTTAAAAGATACAGCTCAAAATCAATGCATTGAAGATACTTTATTGCAGCAACAATTATAATAACAGAAACAACCACAATAAGCCAAACCTATGCACATTTCAATAGGGTATCCCGGATAAATAAACCACATCATCAGATGTCTCGTAAAATATTGTAACAAATTACAACATATTACAAATTTCTGGATACTCCATCTCATCAGGGTCGCATTATTGCCATCACCAATACTACTATTATTAGCAAAACACACACATCATCCAAGAGGGTGAAAGAATAATCGACGGTACGCAACCTACCATCGTTATTTTCTTTCAGAATGTAAACGAACAAATCAATTCAAATGCAGTGATGTACACCGCCCGGTTTACAGCGTAAAAATCCCTTGCCAAAAATGTATCCCCCATATACATCAAGATTTCCTAATGGATCTTTCTATAACCATAATATATTAATTAATTATACCCGCCCGTACACACGCACACACACACCCACTCACACACCCACACCCACACACACACACATACACATATATACCTATACTTACATACACACACCCATATATATATCTATATGTATTTTTTTAATATATAGCTATATACACACAAACACATATATATGTATATATATATATATATATATATATATATATATATATATATATATATATATATATATATATATATATATATATATATATATATATATATATATATATATATATGTATGCAAGCCATATGCTAGAAATATGTCCCAGAGCACAAGGCCAAAACAAATAGGAACAAGATTCCAAGGGAGAGGAAGGTCCTCATGAGACGACGGACGAAAGTTGCAAATTGACTCAACCAGCATCCCAAGAATGGCCAAAGGTCCTGCCTAAAACGACACTGATAGAGATTGAAAAAAGGCTGCAACAATCCTATGTGAGAGAGAGAGAGAGCAGACAAAGAAGCCTGGGTTATAAAAAACATTAAATCAAACCCAAAAGCCTCCTTTCATTACGCAAAAAAAAAACAGCCTCAGTACGCTGCAAGATTGGATCCCTCTCCAAAGAGGATGGCTCCCTCACAGACAGTCCAACTAGGATCAGTGAGGTACTGAATGAGCAATTCAAAAGTGTCTTCACCACTCCATTGGAGCACAGACAAGTGAACGAACCAGTGGACTTCTTAGCTACCTCCCCTATAACCAGTGAGGCAGCTACAATGGAATACATCAACATTAGCGAAGAAGATGTACTACTAGCTATACATGAAGTGGACACAAACTCAACTGCTGGCCCTGATGGTTTCCCAGCAATCCTCCTTAAATCGTGTAAACATGCCCTGGCAAAACCCCTCCAGATCCTCTTCCAGAGCTTTCTCGCAAACGGCAGACTGCCAAGCAAGCTGAAGGAGGGAATAATATGCCCAATCCATAAAGGGGGAAGCAGAGCAGATGCCAAAAACTATAGGCCTATCTCTCTGACTTCACACATCAGCAAAGTCATGGAAAGGATAGTCAGAGGAAAACTAATTGCATTCCTTGAAGAAAATAAATTGCTGAGTGATACCCAACATGGCTTTCGACCAGGTAGGAGCTGCCTGACCCAGCTCTTACAACATTATGACTGGGTGTTGAGGCAGTTACTCAACAACTCAAATGTGGACGTAATATACCTTGATTTTGCAAAAGCTTTTACAAAGTGGATCATGGTGTGATATGCCACAAACTGCGTGATCTTGGCATAGCTGGAAAACTTGGAGAGTGGTTACATGACTTTCTGAAAGATAGAAGTCAGGCAGTAGTGGCTAATGGAGCCACCTCTATGAGAACACAAATAATGAGCGGTGTTCCACAGGGCACTGTCTTGGGACCATTGCTTTTTATAGTCGCTCTCTCAGATATGCCTTCAAGTGCCCGGATAGCCACTCTTGCAAGCTACGCAGACGATACAAAAGTCTCGCAGAAAATACAGAACTCCAGTGATGTTGCACACCTGCAGCAGGAATTGGACTCAGTTTACAGATGGGCTGAAGACAATAATATGCAGTTTAATGCTGAAAAATTCCAAGCCCTGCGCTACCAACGCCCAAAACTGAATATGAAACTTACAGAGTACACTGGTCCGCAGGGAATTTCAATCCCAGAGCCTAAATCAGTGAGAGACCTGGGTATCGACATGAGTGATGATGCCTCTTTCCAAGTGCACATTACCAGGATAGCAACAAAGTGCAGACGATTGGCTGGATGGATCCTAAGAACATTCAGGACCAGAGATAAGGAAACCATGATGATCCTCTGGAGAACATTCGTCCTCAGCCGCCTGGATTACTGCTCACAACTGTGGTCACCCAGCAGTGTGAAATTAACAGCAGACCTTGAAGCAATCCAGAGAAGATTCACAAAGAAGATTGTCTCTTTGCAACTGCTCAGCTACTGGGAAAGGCTGAAACAGCTAAGACTCTACTCCCTGGAGAGAAGGCGGGAGAGGTATGCAGTAATATACATCTGGAAGATCCTGGGAGGAATTGTACCAAATTTTGGCATTGAAAGCTACACCAATGCTAGAACGGGACGACACTGCATAGTGCCAAAATCCCAGCAATGCCATCGCGCTTCAGGACCAGTTACTGCAACAGTCTGGGTTTCAGGGGCCCACAGCTTTTTAATATTCTCCCAAAGAGCCTGAGGAACCTGCACAAAGTAGATGTAGGGGGTTTTAAATCAAAGCTGGACCTCTTCCTGTCGAGAGTCCCAGATGAACCTACCTCGCGGCAGGAGGTGCAAATGAGGGTTGCTAAATCAAACTCCATTCTTCACCAAGTGCCACAAATTGTAAGAGGCTCCCTGTAGTAACAGTGTAGCAACACGGCGGTGCATCAGCATGGCCGCAGCTCTAAGCTGAAACTATATATATATATATATATATATATATATATATATGTATATGTGTGTGTGTATGTGCGTGTGCGTGTTTATATGTGTGTGTGTGTGTTTGTGTGTCTGTATTTGTCCCCCAACATTGCTTGACAACCGATGCTGGTGTGTTTACGTTTCCGTAATTTGGCGGTTCGGCAAACGAGGCCGATAGAATAATTACTGGGCTTACAAAGAATAAGTTCTGGGAGCGATTTGCTCGACTAAAAGGCGCTGCCCTAGCATGGCCGCAGTCAAATGTCTGAAACAAGTAAAAAAAATAAAAGAATATATATATATAGGTATGTATACGAAGACAAAATGGACAGGAGATTCGGTTAAAGTTTTACTATAACCTCTTAAATTATGGTTTTACTCCGAGGGAAAAGATCACGAAAAAAATCTATAACAACGACCACGGGATTCGAAAGCTGCATCTGCTGTAAACTGCACAGCTGTACTGCAGCAAATATATGCAAATATATGAGTATATATGAGTATATATATATATGTGTGTATATAGATATATGAGTATATATATATATATATATATATATATATATATATATATATATATATATATATATATATATATATATATATATATATATATATATATATAATATTTCATCTACATTCAATACTTTCTTTCATGGTGCCATCCATTTTTATTTTATTTTATTTTATATTGTATATTGTATATCATATTATATATTGTATATTCCATATTCTATACCCCACATTAGTTCTGCAGGAATATAAATAAAACATAAAAAACAGACAGTGTTGGAACTCTTTTAAGCAAAATAATATATATATATATATATGCATACATAAATTTACATACCCCCTCCACATATATATCAATCTACACGCTTGATTGGTTTCTATAAGGTGTTTGTTTAGTGAAATACAAAAGCGATATTGTTTTATATTTTATGTTCGTCTTGTTTTTCTTTTTAAATCTCGAAATAACTTCAATTTTATGTGAGATTGACTTCCATTCACCTAAGGTACAAAAATGCTTTTTGTTTTGCTTGAACTTTTAATCTCTGTTGTCTTCTTTGCAAATGACTTCTCTATAACAAAAAATTAACACCGACTTTCTCTAGGGGAAACGTTTTATATTATTTATCGTTGAAATTTGTTTTTGCTTTATTAAGTGCCGTGCTAAAACGATGGGAAGACATGTTCCTAACATTTTTTCTGAGTTATCGTCTGTTTTGTTTTTCATTTTAAAACTCTCCGTCAAGCTTATTACATAGACTCTGTGGCAACATATATTTCCACCAAGTTAGCTTCGGAGGTGGGTTCTAATTTGTTTCCATAAGTTAGAAATAGCAATCGTATGCAAGACAAGAGAAGCATGCATAAAAAATAAAGTAGAAGAATAGAGAAATACAAACACCCCACCCACAAAAAAAAAAAAAACTAACAAAAAACTTATAAATAAGTAAATAGTTATTATGGAATGATTTTTAAGCTATAGAAATAATCCAGGCTGGAAAATTTGATGACTTTCTAATTGACTGAAAGAGGAAATGATACTTGTTTGATATAATTGCGAGATGTCAGGTAATAAATAAGTGAAATTCATATCAGAGGAGTAATAACGTAAAACTACGCGGTAGTAGTGGTAGTGGTGGTGGTGGTGGTGGTGGTGGTGGTGAGGATTGAAGGCTTTGTTTTTAGATGGCTTACATCTATGTTATTACAACATCTAATAGACAGCAATCACTTCAAGGAAATCAGCGAACATACATACACACATGTAAGAGTATATATGCAACTCATATTTTTGCATAGAGGTATGTGTGTGTATATGTGTATATATATATATATATATATATATATATATATATATATATATATATATATATATATATATATATACGCACACATATATGCACACACACGAACGCGCACACTCATCTATATAGACATGAGTTTTGTGTGTGTCTGTGAATGTGTGTACGTGCTTGTGTGTTTGCGTATCTCGTACCTCCCCATGATATATCGTTGTGCGATCGAAACTGAATGCAGGTAGACACGTTATATATCTACGCATACTGAACCAATTTGCTCATCTATCTATCTATCTATCTATCTATCTATCTATCTATCTATCTATCTATCTATCTATCTATCTACCTGTCTGTCTGTCTATCTATTTATCTGTCTGTCTGCCCGTTTACCTGTCTACCTGTCTCTCTGTCTGTGTTATCTGTCTATTTAGCTATGTCATCTTATATGTATGTGTGTATATATATATATATATATATATATATATATATATATATATATGTGTGTGTGTGTGTGTGTGTGTATCTTTATATATATATTTATAGATATATAGATATTTTTGAAGCTTAGTAGTTGAGCTAAAACTGATTTTTAAGTTATGTCTATTTAAGAGCTTTCTGTAACTATTATTGTTTGGAAAATGTCTATCTAACCCAAAACTTATACGTTATATATATATATATATATATATAACCATAAAATGTCAGGAAGTATTAGAGTTGAATACATTTATTTAACTACTTGATATCCTTAGGATTACAGTCGTTTCGCAGCCTTCTTCATGTAATAATAATTCCAGTGTATAAGAAATTATGTTTACATGCTTGCAGTAATATGTATGCTATGCATTATACAATACAGTCGTAGATTCATCGACCAATGCAAATAAAGAAAGCTAACTCATCAGATCAGCACAACATCATGGTTATATCAGCGATTCAGCACATACACGCGCACGCACGCACGCACGCACGCACGCACGCACGTACACACGCACGCACGCACACTCACTCACACGCACACTCACACACACTCACACTCACACACACGCACACGCACATATAAAGTGAATGCCGACTGTGATGCACTAAACACGCTTAAATCACATGATACTATAGTTTCGTGTCCGGAATATATATATATATATATATATATATATATATATATATAAACACACACACACATGCACACACAGAAATATATGTATGGGCGAGAGTGTTTGTCGGCGTGTATTTGTATATATTTGCATGTATAAATGCATTCATGTGCATGTGTATTTGTATGTAGTATGTATGCATATTTACATATCCGTGTGCACATATACTATTACGTATAAAGTACAGACTCACAGACACACACATACACACACACACAAGCACACACACACAAACACACACACACATACACACAAACACAGTATATATATATTTGGACATATGCATGCATATAAGTTTGTATGTATATATATATATTTTTATCTCATTCTGAAAAAAAAATTATATATATATATATATATATATATATATATATATATATATATATATATATATATATATATATATATATACACCTTCGCACTTCAAAGATTCCATTAAATTGTAAAGTTTTCCATTTCTCAACTAATTTCGATTCAAATTCTCTCAATTTATTTGATTTTCGTTGAAAACTACCCAATCAAGAATTTCATCATTGGATTTGGTAATGTTTGTCACAGTTCCACAGATTCTCAGTTTGTATCTCGTTAACAGCATCTCAGATATTTGTTATAGAAGCACACCACCATTTCACTTCATTTCCTCATTAGTTCACTCACCTAATTCTTGCATTGTACATGTTGGGACCAGCCACAGAAAAAACTAGCGTCTCTTTTTCTTATGAAAATGGTGACTGATTGCTTTTGAACTCTCAGCTCATCATTTCCCATAAAAGACATTTCGGTGAAAATATAAACCTAGAAATTCCAACACAAGTTTTCTAGTTCTACAGTAAATCTTATTCTCAACCTATATGGAAATTTCAGCTGTAGAACCGAAATAATATTATTCCTTTGTTAGTTTTCTTCATTGCTCAAACAAAAATGTAATATTTGTAATATTTGAAACATTGTCTACATGGAAAATTTGATAATATTTCGGGCAATATCAGCACAAAAATGAAATACTATTTGTGGCGGTTTTAGGCAGAAACGTTAGCACGCCGGGCGAAATGCTTAGCGATATTTCGTGTCTCTTTACGTTCTGAGTTCAAATTCCACCGAGGTTCACTTTGCTTTGCATCCTTTCGGGGTCGATAAATTAAGTACCAGTTGCGTACTGGGGTCGATCTAATCGACTGGCCCCCTCCCCCAAAATTTCGGTCTTTGTGCTTAGAGTAGAAAAGAAAAGGTTATTTGTAACGGTTTTAGTATTGCTCGCACAAAAACGAAATAATTGTAATACAAAGTGAAACAAAAAATCTCGTGTTTTAGAGGTTAAGGTTAAGGTTAGGCTCAAACACGATGGTAACTTTAAAAAGCAAAGGAATACTGGGTACATGTAGCTCCCATACCGCTACCCCAATGACCCTCTAAAATGTGGCAGTTTTTTCCTCTCTAGGGCATCCTATATTTGTACAAATATGAAATATTATATGTAATATATTAAATAATATCTACCCAAAATATAATACATTATTTACATTTGATGGATATTTGTCCTCATCTTGTTTATTGTTAACACAACGTTTCGGCTGATATACCCTCCAGCCTTCATCAGGTGTCTTGGGTAAATTTCGAACCTAGGTTCCCATTATTATTATTATTCGAAATTTCCCCCAAAATACCTGATGAAGACTGGAGGGTATATCAGCCGAAACGTTGTGTTAACAATAAATAAGATGAGGACAAATATCCGTCAAATGTAAATAATGTACATAATTCCTCATCTCTTAAATATAGAACTGTACCAAAATATATTATTTGTTTCATTTCAACACCAATATATCAGACTTCTATGCTAAATATCCTGATATTTAGTTTAAGCCTCTACAAATCTAAAGTTCACTTGAGTTGCCTTTCATTGCCAACGAGAAGGCTTCTAAACGATCATTTTTGACTTGCTAACATTAACAACCAAATCTCACTTATTAACACTCTTCTGTTTTAAAACTGTATCAGGCATATATAGTGTAAGATCTTTTATTATTGAAAATATTACAACTGGTGATACACTAGGCCGATTCAATCGACTCTTAGCTGCTAGAATAGTTTTTTTTTTGTATCAAACAAAATTCATATTTGTATTTATTGTAATATTTATAATTATGAGTAGTAGCTGTTGTAAACTAGAAACTTTAGAATTTGCAGATAAATTCAAATTTAAAGAATACAAAATTCCTGTCTTTGAGGAAACATTTCGGCCAGCCAAAATCCCGAGCGAACCAGATTCAAACAGAATTAAATAACAGAAAGAAAAAAGTAAAGAAAAAATAAGACCAACAGTTTTTTTTTTATGAAAGTATGATTAACCAAGGAATTTCATTCAATTCTTGAGTAATTGATTTTCTTAGTGACCTTTCCTGTTATTTCTTGAAGTCATCTTAACATTTGCAAAATAAGCGCCAATTTAAAGAGATTCAGGAAGGGACCAGCTAAGCGGAATGTACTTCACAAGTAGATATTAATATTTCTGATTCACTTTATCTTTTCTATTTATTTGTGTAATTTCCACAAAAAACTCCGAAAAACAACCGAATCAACAAATAAAAACAGTGGATATTCAAATGACCCAAACTTTTTCTAAATTTGTTTCTTTATATACGATGGGAAACTTTTCCGAAGAATTACTAACAATTATTCATTGAGTTTCTCATTTCGCTTCTTTTAAATTTACTCACATACATGCAAGAGCATATACATACATACATACATACATACATACATACATACATACGCGCCTATATGAGCAGAAGACTATGTATGCATAGATATGTTAGAAGAAAGCTCCGTGATGATAGTAACATCGATCATCAAAACAGTCTATTTTGGACCAATAACCGGATTGCTACCTCCAACTTTGAAGGGTATGCGTTGGCAATCCAGGAACAGGAAATATCAACCAAATACCTGACGCACAAAAGGGATAGAGATGCAGGAAAAGTAGTAAAGTATGACAACCCATGCAGACTTTGTGGAGTTCACACTAAAGATATCACCCACATCGTAAGCAGTTGTCCGAAAATGTCTATAGTGAAATCCGTCGGAAGGATTATTCCGAGGAGACAGGAATAAGAAACCACAATATGGTAGAAGCCATAGCTACTCGTAATAAAAAAGGAATACTGGTGGAATGTACCAGTGAAGACCTCAATAAAATGTAAGCACAACAGACCTGATATAGTGATTTGGGATATAGAAGAAAAACTGTGCACAGTTGTGGAAATTAGCTGCCCAGCGGATGTTAACACAAAGCTGAAGATCAGTGAAAAAGAGAACACCTACGCTGAACTATTGAGAAATCTGCAGTTACTCTATCCAGATTACAAGTTCAGGTTTATACCTGTAATTATTGGGGCCCTGGGATATGTAACACACTGACGAAATACCACTCTTGAGAAATTCGACTTCTCAAAACCAGAAAGGAGAAAGCTGATACGAAGACAACAGGTTCAATCCATCACTGGAACTGTAAAACTCTGTAAAAGTTTCCAGAAGTTTATCATTTAAATATATATGAGCATGTCTAGATATGCAACTATATGCATGAGAATACATACATACATGCATACATACATACTTACATACATGCATTCATGCATACATACATACATACATACATACAAAGATACATACATACGTGCATGCATACAAGCGTGTATATATATATATATCCCAATATATGCGTCCATATATCGGTGTGTGCTTGTGTGCCTATTTGTATGCGTGTGTATGTATGTTTCTTGAGTGTACATCTATCCTATAAGTCCCCTTCTTTTATGAGCAATATATATAACTGTCAACTTTTGGAACACCATAAATAGAAATCATAGAGCTGAAGATTGGAAGAACAGCCGACAATCTTTCTCCATAAACACTTGACGATGCCAATAAAAAGTGCCAAATGAAAATCATGCTTCCTTGGCAAAAACGGTTGCAACGAATCCTGCGAGAAGAAATCTGTCTCCAAAACAAACAAAAATGTCGATCATAGTAAAAGACTTGAAAACGTTCAAAGTGAAATAAAACCATCTTGAAACAACGTATGAAAAAATGTAGCCAACATCTTCCAGAATATACGAAGCCACCATTTATCACTTTTCTCAAATTCAAAAGAATACATCCGTGCAATCCACCAGAACCGAAAAATTATTCGAAATAGAGAGGATACCAAGCAATGTGAGTATTTCTCTTTCTAAGATTCATTTTAGTAATATGTAAGGCGGCGAAGCTGCCAGAATCGTTAGCATACCGGAAAAATGTTCGGCGACATTTCGTCCGTGTTTAAATTATGAGTTCAAATTCCGCCGAGGTCGACTTTGCCATTCATCTTTTCGGGGTCGGTACAATAAGTACCAGTTGAACACTGGGGTCAATGTAAGGGACTAATCCCCTCCCCCGAAATAGCTAGTCTTGTACCAACATTTGAAACCAATATTAGAAACATAAATAAAAGTACTAAAATATACGTAAATTCATGCAATTTTATCAACGACGAGGTAAGATTCTGGCAACGCAATGAAATAAGCAAATCAGGTTGAAGGTTTCATCCTGCGTTGCTCTTATATAACATTAAAGGGAAATAATCAGTTTAACAGCTAACGCCAGATGTGGTCTGGTCAACCCACAGAAAAGTGAACAAGCGGCGGGTGGGGGTAGGGCGTTAAACAAACGTATTTTAGATACCATAAACATAAATAAAAGACATAACAAAATGGAAACACAACAGTGTCAGTGTTCAGCGATTTAGCGATATCGAAGATAAATCTTAACACGAATTCATTCAGGTGGATATCATAAAATACCGCTCATCCATTTCTAAAGTTTCTTTTCAAAGCTCCTAGAATCGGGAAAGTATGCTCCACCATAGTTAACACCGATATCAATATTATAGCGAATGCGAGGAAGATGTTATTTTATGACAGTTTCTTCTGGGTTAAAAGACACAAAAATAAATTTATGCTTTCAATATTAGCTTTCAGTGGAACAGATATTTTGGATACGCTTGAATTATACATCATACACGCACCGAAAAAACAGAACGAGATCATCCAACATAGAACTTTACAGAGACAACGAAATTGTTGTATTCCACCACATAAGCGGACACGAAATAGACAGACTTAAGATAAAGATGGTTTGCATCATTAAAGAATTGAATTTAAATTTTCGATAGAAACTAATTGGAAAATAGCACATTTACTAGATGCAACACGAAGCCTAAACACTGGCAAGAACTGTTGCAACATTTAACCCCACACAGAAACGAACACAATGAAATATTCTGTCACCGGTTTACCATAATACAACATATTATACACGACATTAGCAGACAAATAACTAATTTATTATGGAACAGAAATATTTCCCTACACTAACTCGAAGGTTTATTACAAGAAGAAATACATAGAACAACTGGCACTAAGCGATAACAACGTATTTTTAAAAATAACCTGATATAATAGATCTAACAGAGTACATTTGTTCAGAAATATTACTAAAAAGAATTCTTCACTGTTGAATACGGATGTCACAAAATCTTCACCTATAAAAGTTGGAGCTGTGTGGATATTATAGAATTCCGAATCTATAACCATAACCACTATTCTGTAAAATCTACAGAAACAGCGAAACCTGAATGCAACTGCAGAGATACGACTGGGTGAGTTTTGGATATAAATTGTCCGTCTACGTTGACAGATTTAACTGCTTTAACTGGGTATGGATGTGATTATGTAAATATGTGTGTGTGTGTATGCATGTGTTCTTATATGCATATGTATATATATATATATATATATATATATATATATATATATGCATTGATAAACATACATACATATATCATGTATGTATGTATTTCGGAGCTATCACTATTTAGCAAGTCACTTGATCTACGAGTGTTGAAAGTGAAGGAATCATATCCTGGAAGAACCAATTCCTCACAAAACAAAAAAAAACCCTCTGTCAAATTCACTTTTTCTCTTATTTCTTTCGGCATCAACACCTTCGTTGCACAATTGCATCATGGTTACTGACCAAGTTCCACAACACTGACCAGATGGCAGTTCTGCAATGAGATGTTACTCCACGAAATATATGGTTAATAAATAAAGGTAACAGCTTCTGTGTCATTCTAGTCGAGTAAAAGAGCTCTTTCACGTTATATATACACACATATACATCCATCCATTCATACATAAATACATACATACATACATACATGCATGCACACATATATACATATATGTGTGTGTGTGTGTGTGTGTGTTAATGTGAGCGTATGTGTGCGCGTGTATGCATGTGTATAATTCAATCAAGTAACGACAGTAATCCAAGAGATCGATGCACAAACAATGGAAATACTTCTTCACATTTATTGTCTTCCTAAAATCCAGCCCAAATCTCATCAGGAGGACGTCTTCAGAGCAGAAAGGACATACACACACATATACTTGCATATCTCTTTCTTTCTTTCTTTCTTTCTTTCTTTCTTTCTTTCTTTCTTTCTTTCTTTCTTTCTTTCTGTCTGTCTGTCTGTCTGTCTGTCTGTCTGTCTGTCTCTCTATCTATCTATCTATCTATCTATCTATCTATCTATCTATCTATCTATCTACTTTTGTCTCTCTGTCTCTCTCTCTGCTTGACTCTTTCTCTCTCTCTGCTTGACTCTTTCTCGCTCTCTGCTTGACTCTTTCTCTCTCTCTGCTTGACTCTTTCTTTCTCTCTGCTTGACTCTTTCTCTCTCTCTGCTTGACTCTTTCTCTCTCTCTGCTTGACTCTTTCTCTCTCTCTGCTTGACTCTTTCTCTCTCTCTCTATATATATATGTATACATTTATATATATATGCTTACATAT
>NC_142931.1:2918473-2923473 GCF_046866305.1 Octopus bimaculoides
ATTTGCTATTGTTCAGCATTGATAAAACAGACATAAAAGCGTTCCATCCGTGACTATATTTAGATATAGTGGTGTCCAGAACTACATTATCCAATGTCACCTTTTATTAAAAGGCTGTAGAAGTGTAATTTGAAAGAGACAGAGAGAGAGAGAAAGAGGGAGGGAAAGAGTGACAGTGAGAGAAAGAAAGAGAGCGAGAAAGAGAGGGAGAGGAGAGAGAGATTTAACTGCTTTTTTGTTAGCTGGTCGAGTGGCCATATGATGTTTGTCCTGTTAACCCTGTAAAATATAGAGTTCTTTGTATAGGTATTTATATATGAGGTGATCCGAAAAGGAAGTAACTATTTGTTGGGGTAAACAATTGGCAATAATAGCAAATATCGAAGACTTGGCGGCGAGGAGACCATTAAATCATGACCAGTGTCTTGTGAGTGGTGGGTGTCTATCGTAGTTATAGACAATGGCAGATTAATAGATTTATAGCTTGAAGGAATCAACGACCTGTTGGGAAATTAACGAAGAATTGATATTCATGAAACATATGTTGAGTGTTTCTAAAGAAGAACGAATTAAGTTGTCAGTAATTTAGTTCTTAAATTCCGGTTTTAAACAGTTCACTTCTAAGACGAGAATGACACAAATGACATCAGATTCCCATTCATTAAGAAACCTTACAAAGACTCACGGAAAACATTCTACAGAGAAATAAGCGGGAAAACACTCCAGCTTATTCTCTCGGATAAACAAAAGTCTGCACACATCTGCATATATATACTTGTATGTACACACACACACACACACACACACACACACACACACACACACACACACACACACACACATATATATATATATATATATATATATATATATATATATATACACACACATATATGTACTTATGTATACATCTGTACATATATGTGCATATTGATTATTAGAGAACAGGAGACACGATTATAGAAGTAATTTGAGAAACGTAATAAATTACATTTATATTCAATATTATTATAAAAGGCCGAGAATTTTATGGACAAATAACAATTTGGTTTTTCTCTGCTGAATAGTCCGTAATTATCTGTGATTTCAGAGATGATACGAGAAATGGTTTTGAATAAATAATTAGTTGTTTAAACGATGAGGACATTCTCAACGAGGATTTCCCACTTCTCTGTTTTAGCTGCAGACATAATGTGTTAGTGTTTGTAATATTGATAATGACTGTATTCCGTCCGGTTGGTATCTTGGTTGGGAGAGATTTCAATTATAACGGACTCTTGTTTGTAATTGGAGAGGCATTTCACTGGGAGATAGCAAAACAAACAAACAAACAAAAAAACAACAGTAAACGTGCATAACGATAATCTGTCCACACAACTCAGGCATCTGACACACACATACTGGCATACAGACAGACAGACAGACAGACACACACACACACACACACACACACACACACACATAAACGTACGTGTGTGTGCGTAGACATATCTCGTCTAAATGTGTGTCGGTTGTTGCTGTTTCTGTTGCGAAACACCAAAGTTCTCAACACACTATCGTGGAAGTCTCGTAAACTGTTGTGAATATGTTTATAGCCCCTAGCTACTTCTCTATCGGTTTTAAATCAATTTCAGGCCTTTGGACATATTAACCCACACCAAACTTTCGAAGTGGTTCAAAAGCCACCGCATAATTAGATATATATGCAGTGAAACTTTAGAAACACTCTCTCGCTTTTCTTCTTTTTCTGCCTTCATTTTATGGACAACAAACCAATTCAATTCTTTAAATTATTTTTCCCGTACAAAGTTGTTTTGAAAGTTTTAGTGCTCCTATCAATATTGTCAAGACCTCTATAAGCTTCCTCTTCACCACATCTTGTTACTCTTCGCATTCAAGATTCTTCTCAGCATTTCTCAGCCCCTCAATCACATCCACCGTGTTGTACGTGCACCTATCCAGCTGACTTTCCTTCATTGCATTCAACAGCATTACCAACATTCGCACCATCTTTGATCAGCTTTTTTGTGCGCGCAGCAAATGGAATAATTACGGTTCTGCCGTTAGTTTCCACCATACAGAATTTCATCTCACATCCTAAATCCCTACCCTTCGACTTAACTCTACATCACTATTTATATTCTCATTTCTCTTCCTACTCCAAAGCAATAAAACAATTATTTTCCACCGCCACAGAAATTCATTACCTTACGAGAACTCTCCTGTTTTCCGATATGTGCATAACACTTGTCTATCAGCGCCATTGCGTTATTAGATTTTACTTCAAACGCGTAAAGTATTGCGCATTCCTCGTATTCAAAATAAAAAGAAACAGAGTATCAAGTGAAAGCGAGTGCCGAAGGGCAAAAAGGAGTTTTAATGGGTTTAAAAGAAAATCGTGATGTGGGAAAAGAAAAAAGTCAATCATATTACAGAAATTCTAAATCTTAGAATAGTTTTTTTTACATGTTTCAGTCATTAAACTGCGGCTATATGGTTTTTTTCAGATTTCATGTGATCTGACACTTTGTGAGAAATGATTTTGTTCATCTTCGTAGATTGACTTCAATTGCTGTTTAATGTTAATTTCGGGGATTCAGACAGTTTCAGAAGCAGAAATATTCTGCTACAGAGATGTTTTCTATCTTGCTTTGACGAAAGTTTAACACAAATTTCTTCTTATTTGTGATTACCATAAAGTTGAATTACTACCCAAAGACAGACATACATATTCATACACACGCACACACACACACACACATACGCACACAGACACACACGCGCGCACACACAGACACACACTGATTTTCTTACAGTTAAATACATAGGTGCAAAAGATGGTCGAAAAATAGCACTCGGAGGTAGAGTAAAGTACTGTTTACTTAAAAACGAAAAAAAATCAGAAACTGTTATGCAGTTTCACGTGACTATTCATCAGACAACTGTGATAATACTGACTAGTATATATATATATATATATATATATATATATATATATATGTATGTGTGTGTGTGTGTGTGTGTGTGTGTCTGTGTGTGCGTGTGGTTGTGCGTGTACGTGTGTGTGTGAGTGTATGCGTGTTTATGTATATATATATTTATATATATATATATATATATATATAATCTATTTGCATAGATATATATACACGTACATATATATATATATATATATATATATATATATATATATATATATATATATATATATATATATATATATATATATATATATATATATACATATATATATATATATACATACATATATATACACACGCACACACACATATATGTATATATATATATGAATGAGAAGAGGAAAATGGAGAAATTGACATATAGATATCAGTTTATTCAAAGATATTCAAATCCATGTAATATGAAATTCTTATCCCTACAGCCGTTTCCATTTCCAATTAATTCAATTAGAGAAATTAAATTAAATTAATGTCAAATTTTCATATTGCAAGGATAAGTATTTCATATTATATTGATTTGAATATCTTTGAATAAATTGCTGTCTATATGTCAATTTTTCAATTTTTCTTCTTTTTCTCATTCATAAATATTGTAAATACCCGTGGCCATCAATGCATTGAAAACGTATTTAATTTTTCACAGAACACTGGTAAAAACCGGAGAACTAGGATGCAAACATCCCTTAAAAAATATAGGTCCTTGGCAGGATTAAATTTATATATATATTTCCTGATATTAATAATAGTATGTTATAACATATATATATATACATACACACATACGTTTATGCATAAGATGAACTGAGGGACGGTGCAGAAACAGGACAATGACATACATTTGGGAGACAGCACGGCCAATAGGTGAGCGGCGAGGTGAACAATGGCAGGAGCTCAAGGAGGGGAAAAGCTCGTCAGTGTTCTATGAACATGCTCAATTAATAACATAGATGTTAAGTTATTAAATCATAGTAAAGACACAACACTTAGACAATTTACAGAGGCCACATACATAGTAATATATATACCAAGACATAATAGAAAACATGAATGGAATACTAACAATCTCCACTTCACCGCATTACGGGATCTGACGACGAAAGACAGTGTGAGCAGAAAAAAATAAAGACAAGAACACAAACAGTATAATACATAAATCCACACACACATAATGAATATGTATATAAGTATTATATATATATATATATATATATATATATATATATATATATATATATATATATATATATATATATATCTGTAGATATGTATATAATTATAGGTAAATCGTTTTTAAGCTAACAGTATATGAACGTGCAGATACGTTCATACATTGGACATGCATATACATCGATATATCGAACATATATATGCATAAACATACGTAATCTCGTTATATACATTAGAGATTGGCTATATGTAAATGACCAGATTATATTTGTACGACACGAAATTTCCGTCAAAAACAGCAACAACAGTAACAAAAACAGCAACAATCCCTTCATGAAATCTGCAACAACAAGAACAACTTTAACGCCTAAAATTAGGCATTCAAAAATTGTCTTATTCAATTTGGGAGAAGATATTTCCAAACTAAAACCAAAATATATTCCACTGGAATTGGAGTTGTAGAATTGAATTGTGGCGTTTATTTATTGTATTATTTTCTTTGTTTTTTAGGGAAAGACATTTTTTCTTCGTAAATCAATTTTTTTGTTAGAAAACTATATTTAGGTGAATATTGATAATATTAACAAGTTTTCTATGATAGACATTTGAGAAATTATGAATGTTAGTGAACAAAATGTAAAGGAAAAGATATGTGTGTGTGTGTGTTTATGTGTGTGTGTGTTTATGTGTGTGTGTGTGTTTGTGTGTTTGTATGTGTGTGTTTATGTGTGTGTTTATGTGTGTGTTTATGTGTGTATGTGTGTGTGTGGGTTTGTGTGTGTGTGTGTGTTTATGTGTGTGTGCTTGTGTATGCGTTTGCGTGTGCATGTATTTATGCGTGCTTGCGTGTGC
>NC_142931.1:2930973-2933473 GCF_046866305.1 Octopus bimaculoides
AGTGTTGGAACTGACGCAGCAACTACAGTCTGGAAGAGTCATTCTGGCCATTTAATAACACACAAAACTGTTAAATTTATTTAAAATTAAAATTTATTTCACAAGACTACAACATTTTCGTTACACTTCTGCGACCTAATCAATGATTCCGTTCCGCTGCAACAGCTTTAAAATGTATCAATACTTTTTACAGGCCGACAGTTTTTCTTTCCTTTTCCTTTCTTATTTCCAGTTATGTGTTTTATTTCTATTTCTTTTTTTTTTTTTGGTCTAGAGACGGGCGTCTGTAGTACTCATGCAGATTGACACTGATTTCATGACGTCACCGAATGGCCATCGCTACTAACTTTCAGAGTTTCTGTCTTTTCGCTTCTTTACAGCATTGTGTGTATAAAGTCGGATAAATTACCAAACACAAATTTAAAGTGAATTCAAAAAATTTGTGTGGAAGGAAATGGCTTTACCACGATGCCATTCCTATTATTAACAAGAAAACGTTCATTTTTAGCTACAAAGCAACCAAAAGACAAAAAACAAACAAAAAAAAACAAAGAAAGAAATTAGAATAAAAAACAGAACCGGAAGTATAATCCTGTTCAAGTAACGTGGGAGTTTTTAAGTAGAAGCTCGACTCTCAAGAAGATCATTGTCACCGCCTTGAAAACAGGTGGCCACTACGCCCTGTGTAGTCCCAGAAACCAGTAAAAAGACGAGATGGTCGTGACTAGAATGGTGTTCACCAATACATCTTTGAGCGTCCAAATTAATTGACTTAAACTAAATAGTTAAGATTATATACCAGCAACCTGTTGGCAGGGACCTCAGTCCACACAGCATCAATGTGTGGTACGCACACACCATTTGATTTCATATTTTCTTTTTTCTTTTAGTCTCTATATTAGGTCTGCTAGTGACGTTGCGTGTCACCGATTAATCTTTCGGAATGAGGAGATATGGTTCTGATAACGGATCTTGAACTGGTTTTCGGAGGCTCCAGTGTATGCATATTTATTTTGCAGTGTGGTGATTGAGCATTTATATATGATGCTTTTCGCGTGCATTGACTCTTAAGCGGACATGCAGCTTTATTGCGACAGCTGCAATAATTTGCACTATTATTATCTTTGTTGTCATTTGGTGACTTCTTGTATTTGTTTTCGTGATATTCCGGCTGGTTTACAGTGTCTGCAGTGTTCTTGATATTATGGCTTGTTTTTCTGTTTCTTTTCTCAGTTTTTGGTTAGCTCCGATTATAACTACACGCGCACGCACACACACACACACACACACACACACACACACACACACACACACACACACACACATACGCAACACATGCACCACACACCCAGACATACATATCACTAAACTGAACAAAGGGCACTAACCAGCACCAGTATTGCTAGAAATAGGAGTCAAAACAACTCAATAGCCACAGAAGCACTATCTTAATGAACTGACAAGGGACATAAGCTTCCTACGGTCGCAGAAATAGCCAGATCATCGACGATCGCATTTTGATGCTTAACGCATCCTAATGTTCATAGGTGCCTCTCACTGCACCTAACGTTAAACTCATATATATATATATATATATATATATATATATAGACACCTGTTGTAAAATCCGATTTCCGTGCCTCATAATGGTGTAACACCCTCATTAGATGTCTAATAGCTATGGTGGTGATGTATATATCCTTTCAAAGTTACAAAGGTACTCGACTTCCGATCTTACAGAAACACTGCATCACAGAAATGGGTACGCAGCCAATTGATTAGAAGCTGGAACCTACCTTCACTGAAGAAGCAACTGCAGCCTTTCCCACCCAGCTAGACGGTTGGCATTTCATAAAAGCTAACACAATGCAAAAGAGCTGTACTACATTCCTGCACAGGTTAATCGGATCGCTCTGCGGTGGTAGAACAAAATACGGATGACTAGAGGCTGTTCAGAATCTCAGGTATTCGTAGTTTGCTGACAATCTTGGCCATATTGCACCTGCAACTACAGATCATTGGTAAAAGAAAACTGGTATGACCAATGTAGTGGAGGAGGAAGTGACACTTAAATGTGACGCGTTAGGACTCTGCGGCGGAACTCGTCGAAGACTAGAATTAACTGCGAGATGGATGGATGGAAGTGTTTGTGAAATTGGGAAAGGCAGATGCAGTAAGAACAAGGGGGGGGGGGGCGGGTGTGCACATGTTTTAGTGTAACTAATAAATAAGCGTCGAAAATCATGTTGTGCAATTTGTCTTCATATTGCACAAGGGTGCTAAATGTCCGTCTGTCAAGAAATGTGATACTCAAAATCCTTCAGATCTATATCCTTACATGTAACAGCAAGGACGACAAAATAGGAGAGTGTGTGAAGCCCTCGTAAAGTATTAGCTCCAAAACCCACTTATACTGTTGTGATGGAGGGTGTCAATGCAAAGGTCGAGAAAAGACGACAAAGTGAGAAACATGTTAGAAAATTTGGTTTGAGAGAAAGAA
>NC_142931.1:2938473-2943473 GCF_046866305.1 Octopus bimaculoides
TTCTGCGTTAATGCTACATCAACAGACCTCATTCTGTAAATAATGGTCGACGGAGGTGAGCTGTTGATAGGAAAAGCATTCATTTGAATATTGAAACTTGAATAGTCGTCGGTGATTGCATCACTAACTGAAACAGTTAACGATGTATAAGAGGAGAGCTGTAGAGAGCGGTGGGTGGCGTGGAACTGGGTGAGATGTAAACTCTTGTACAAAACTGAGTCTGCGACCCGGGTTCCGTTTCTTTTCATCCTTTTACATAAACTGCAAATGCATACATTTCGCTATTTCTCAGATCAATAGATCAATAGATCAATAGAACCGATTGATTGATACATATGATGACTAATAATCATTCAGCCGATTCTCATTTATGGTGCCTGGCTAATTTTTTAACGATGTTTGCTGAAGAGCAGATCCTTCACTAAGCGCTGGCCTCCTTTTTAACGGAGGAGTCTATCGTCGGATCTTTTATTTCTCCAGTAAATCTAATTCCCTTCGTTTCTGTCATTACAACCCTTAACAAAAATACCAGACATTAAAAACTTCACGCATCTCTAACGTCCACAACACACCCACCCACGTGTGCGTGCGTGCGTGTATGCGTCTGCGTGCGCATGTGTATGCGTGTACACACATACATACATATATATTTTCAGTCACATGTTTCAGTCATTTTGAGAGTAGCCATGCTGGAGCACCGCCTTAAGGGGTTTTAGTCGAACAAATCGACACCAAGACTTACTCTTCCTAAGTCTAGTACTTATTCTATCGATCTATTTTGTCGAACCGCTAAGTTACGGAGACGTTATCACACCAACATCGATTGTCAAGCGATAGTGGAGGGAGGGACAAGCTCAGACACAAACACACAAATACATACACACACACACACACACACACACACACACACACACACACCCACACACACACATATATATATATATATATATATATATATATATATATATATATATACGACGGGCTTCTTTTAGTTTCCATCTACCAAATCCACTCACAAAGCTTTGGTCGGAGCGAAGTTATAGTAGAAGACACTTGCCCAAGGTGCCATATATATATATATATATATATATATATATATATATATATATATATATATATATATATGTATATATATATATATATATATATATATATATATATATATATATATATAAGAAGGAAAAGACAACAAAAAGCAAGGCAAGACGGGTATTTCAAGTCATTTATAATAATTTAGGGTAAGGTGAATTTGAGGTCTTACAGCTGTTTCTGGGATATCCCAAGTGATAGGCTAGCATGTCCGTACACTGGGTATTCAGCCATCAGAGTCACGTTGAGTATGTATGAAAGATCTAGACGGGGAAATTGACAGTTTATAAGGAATAAAATAGTAGATAGAAGAATAAAGATTAAAACAGTAGATAGAAGAATGCAGACAGGAGAATAAAGTTCACAGCTTATCTTCTTCCAGAGGGTATGGAAGTTGGTCTGTATTTCCGTATATATATATATGTGTGTGTGTGTGTGTGTGTGTGTGTGTGTGTGTGTGTGTGTGTGTGTGTGTGTGTGTGTGTGTGTGTATGTGTGTGTGTTTGTGTAAGAGAGATAGAGAGAGAAAGAGAGAGAGAGAACGTTAGTTATAATCCCAAGGAAATCCCGGCAGTATTTTGGCAGTATTTTGAATGTTGCATCCATGATGAAGGGATAATATATACCTGCTAATAATATATACGGATCCCTAGCTCCAGCCTCAGCTGTGAACTTGGAACCTAACGGATGACCAATTATAGCACTTACTCAGCGTACCTATTCGTTTAGATCACTAGTGAGCCAAACCCCCTTTCATAAAAGTGTCTCTCCCAGCGTTCACTATTTTCCTCCCGTTCTGGTCTCATGACCCTCCATGTTTGTTTTCGTTCGATTTCCTTGTATGTCTCCACTGTCATGTTTTTGTTCCCAACTTTGACCTCCATAAATCCTAAATTTCATTTTAGAATTTATGGGAGCAACTGTCTTTGAAAGACTCATATTGTCGTTGAGTGCTCGAAATGAGGAGTAGATAAACAGCTGACAACTGATCAAGGGTCCTTTCTCTGTGTTTACTTGTCATGTCTTCCATCTTTTCTCGTTGTATATATTTAACTCGTTTGTTTACGTATTTCATGTTATTTGCACCGTTGGTGATGTCCTGTAGCCATATATGCCTATATATATATATATATATATATATATATATATATATATATATATATATATATATATATATATATATATACATACAGTGTACATTTAAACACATAAGAGAGATGTCCATAATAGGACATCTAACCCGCTAGAAGGAGCAGTCAAAACCCCAAACCACAATTAGGGATAATTTCGAAAGGAAATGAAAAATAAAAACATTTACCATCTATTTCCTGAACCAATGGTTTCAAGCTATTTTCAGCAAAATAAAATAATTTGCTCGGCCAGCTATCGTCAGCAGGAAAGCCAAAATTAACGTATAAACACGAGGCAATACATGGAAACATACCTCGTGTTTATATGTTATAATTTTTCACACCGCGCATGTGCAGTTTTCTTATCGGCAACAAATACAAAAAATGCCGATTTTCTTCCAGAAATTAGCCAAAAAAATCATTATATCATTAATAAATCTCAGGGTAGCAAAACAATTTTATAAATTCATTTTGCTACCAGTGGTCTAGCAAGAAGAAAAAACTAGTCAAAAGGAGCAGTCGCGCGCGCGCACACACACACACACACACACACACACACACACACACACACATTAGTCAATTAATATATTAATATTTATTATTCAAAATTCAACAAAAAAAGAAATAGATTATATGAAAAAAAAAGGTTTATAGTCAGTCACTATAGTTTATTAAATACACATAGTTTATTAAGTATTCCACTGAACTACATCCGGCAGCCTGCACGAATCATACGGTGTTCAGTGGTTCTTAGTCGTGTCCTCTTGCGCTTTCCACCTAGGAGCGTGTTAAACAGCAGGCACAGTTGATAGCATTCATTGAGTGGGTTGTCGCAGTTAGTGACCAATCCATCTCAGCCGGCGTTCCTTTATCCTCGTGCTCATTTGCTCATACAAGATATCCGATATATATAGGATTCTTGTGTGAAAAGTGTTCACCATGGCTCGTTGCCGATTCGGATTCATGTCTCGTATCCATATGTAAAAATCGGAAGGCATAGAGTCGTGTACATCTTTTATCTTCGTTGTTGCGTTGATGTCAGCCGTTATTAGATTCTTGATGATTACGAAAGGAAAACAAGGTGAGATCAAACATTGGTGGTCGCATCAGAATAGATATGAACATGTCAACAGGAAGCTGTCACACCAACGCCATTTTGAACATGTCAAGGCGGATGTATTGAGAAAGAGGTTGCCCACATTTATCTTCTCCACATACGATATTCGAACAGTATTGAAACGTGGAAAATATGATCAAGTGACGAGCGAAGCAGTCGATTGACGGTACAGGCACACACACACACACACACACACACACACACACACACACACACACACACACACACACACACACACATACATACATACATATATATACACACACACAGATATGACGGCTATTGATGGAGGCTATTGTTTTATCTCTAATGATATGTCCAATATCTGTGTGGTGGAAATAATCCTATTAGATGTGAGTGTCGCCAATGTCAACTTTTCAGCTCTAAAAGCATTAGATTACTATCAGGAAACTGGAAAAGTAGCTTAGTTAACCTCTATCAAGCTATCTATCTATCTATCTCTCTCTCTCTCTCATATATATATATATATATATATATATATATATATATATATACATACACACACACACACACACACACACACACACACACATACATACATACATACATATATATATATGTGTGTGTATGTATGTATATATACTGTATATATGTATATGTATATATTATATATATCTACACACACGCACACATACACATATATAAATGGAGCAAAAACGCAATAGAGGACAATAAAACATTCGAACAGACAGACGATACAAGGCGGGCAAGGGAAACAGCAATTAGAAGGACAGGGGAAAAAAGACGGGTCATTCGTGGCTTTCTTTCCTCAGTCAAGTTTCAGAAGTCACGACCATTTCGGGCAGTTACACTTGAAATGGTTCAGTCTTTTTACTGTAGTGGCGTTGGACTGCTTCAAACTCCGTTGTTAATTTGGCACTATGTGGTGACCATAACTAGGAGCAGTAGTCCAACCGGCTGAGCACAAAGGGTCTCCAGAAGATCAAAATAGTTATTTGGTCTCTTGTCTTGAAGGATCTTAGTATCCGTCCTGCCAGTTGTCTGCACTTTGCTGCCATCCTGGTAATGTGCATATGAAATGATGCATCATTGCACATACTGACCCCCAAAGGATTGCAGTGCCTTTGGTTCCTGTATAGGCAGGCTGTAGTGCATTCGCGAGTTGATAGTGCAGTGCTTGAAATTTTCCACCATTAAACTGCATGTTGTTTAATTCGGCCCACGTGTATATAGAATTCAGGTCCCGCTGTAAGCTTGCGACGTCACCTTGATTTTCATTTGCATGTGATAATTTTGTAATATCGGCATAGTTAGTGACAGTGGATGTCTGAGTGACCGTGAGCATATCTAAGAAGGCTATTATGAACAGTAATGTCCCTAGAACAGTTCCCTGGGGCACGCCACTCAAGGTTTGAGTTTCCTCAGAAAGGGCACCACTAGCTGCAACTGCCGGAAGCGTGAAACGAGCTGCTTTATCGTTAATTTTCAACATCCGAAGGAAATATGAATCGATTTTAATTGGAATACACTTCTTCTGGCCTTGATTCTCATTTTGTGACAAGAAGCAAAATATCGTTTTGAGAAAAACCGGCCTTATCCCAATTTTTGCAGCCAATGAAATCACTCTTCATAATATATACTCCACAGGAAGCCTGTTACCACGTGGTGCTGTACTCACATTC
>NC_142931.1:2948473-2955973 GCF_046866305.1 Octopus bimaculoides
ACAAAGAGTAACGAAAAGTATAGAGAGCGGAGGGCAAGATAAAGGGGAGAGAAAACCGCAAGCAGTAGATTATCAAGATACCTAGTCAACGAAATCCTTGAAAAACCAAATGGTTATGTCTTTGATGGTTGCCATACAATACTGATGTATCAATATGACATTCATAATACGTCATTTGAAATTAAAAGAGAATTCTTGGTCATCTTTTAATCTCCGAAGTCCACAGAAAAGTGTCATTAAGATCAGTTCCTATCATATCTGGAGAGGTTGCTAGGGAGCTGGCCGTTGTGCATCAAGTAGGTTCTTTCCCTCATCAACACAGTTGGTCCAAGAAGAAACCGTCAGGGGTCATATGTATTGCACCAAAGGTATCATGGATAATACTGGTGCCTTAGTGCAATATTGTTAGAATTATGCTGGGAACAGAACCAAATTGTCTCAACGAATCGTTGACTGTAGTGATGGAGGTGGGGGACGATATTTGTGGTGGTTGCTGATCGCTGTTAAATGAAAAATATATGACCGATGGCGTTCCAGCTGTGACCATCAAGAGAAAGAATATATCTATAGATCATTGCCAAAGGATCTATGTATTTAATATCCTAACTATACATTCATCATTATTAGAGTTAGGATGTATTCAGAAGAACCATCAAGGAGAATGCTTAAAAATATTGATGACGTTGTCGATAATGATCGATGAAGACAATTAGAGAAGTCTTTGAAAAAACATTCCTGGTGCCATTTATTTCATCATTTTTTGTTTTATTTCTGTGTTGTGCTCTTGAAGAGTTAGTTTTATCGTACAAAATTGGTCAAAAATTGCTTTAATCAACTTAGAATCCTGCTTAGGATCCTGCTATTGTTGAGCTGTATTTCGCATTACTATTCATACGTATGTGTGTGAGTGTGTTTGTAAGTATATGAATGTGTGTGTGCGTGTTTACCCACTTGTAATCTCACTTACGAAGACGTAAAATATCTTAGAAGAACATACTTTATAGTTATCAAAGAGTTTGATGTTTTGATTGAACAAGAAGACAGTTTGGCAATAAAATTATTGATAATTGATCTCGGATTGATTGGGGCCATGTGTTAATGTAATTATATTCAAGATCGAATTCCTCGATAAATATTTTCTTCGATTTATAGAAAATTAAATGTACATAAAAATAATTGTTATTTCCAAGTTTCCCAATAAAACTCGTAGTATTTCTTTTCAACGCCAGTTGTATGTTTATGAAAGTCTATTGCGGAGAATAAAAGCAATTTGTTATGCTCAATAAAAAAAAAAAGAAAAAGTACTTTTTTATTTACCAAACTGTAATGTGTTCAGAAGCAATGGAATTTTCCTGCTGTAATTTCTCAACTCTATAAAAAGTTCTCATTTTTCCAATCTACCTTTTTTGCATTGAAGTACATTAACAGTTGTAATAATTCAGTGTTTAATACTGCAAAACGATGTTATTTGACGAGTTCCTGATACTTACAATGGAACGTTCATCTCTTTTATACTTGTAAGTGTATATATAAATATATATATATATATATATATATATATATATATATATATATATATATATATATATAACCAATTCTTGATTTGCTTTTCAGTATTTCCAATGTGTGAATGCCAGTTTAGTCGTTAGGTTGTAAGGAAGAGGTTGTTAAAATGTAAATAAATACAAAGCACACGTTTCTTTAAGTTGTTCTTTGTGAAGACATTCCCTCTTTTAAATTTTAATGTCTTTCACATGTTTGTTGTCTGAAACAAGGCCTTCACTTGGAATGTAGGAATTATGGAGATTTACATTTCTTCTCCATGAATCAGTATTCTGATATGTTTTGATTCAAGTGACTTAATACGTACCCTGGCACTTCAATAATGGTGGGTTACACCAGAAACCGTGTTTTGGATACAGGGTCTAGAGACACCTCACCATTGCTGCAGTATTTGCCATGGTGTGCAGAGAAGCTGGGAAAAGTTTTATCAAAATCAAATCACAGAAAAGAAATCCTAAATTTCACTCCTAAGCTGTTAGCGTGGGTTCTGGGTGGGTTCTGGGTGTATATGGTATATTATAAAACTATACACACATGCTACGCACTCGTGCGCGCGTGCACTCACACACGCACACACACACACACACACACACACACACACACACACACTCACACACACACACAAACACACACACACACAGAAATGTGTCTAGATATAACTGCAATGGATTCTAGTCATTTATCATACAAGGAAACTGTTTCTCTTCTGAGACTCTACAACTGACATATTTCTCATAACAAGGAGCAAGCAATCACACTTCGCCGATTATTTCCATTACAACAAACTTGCAGATATGGAAAATAGTTCTCACATTCACACGACAACCAGACGGCGCTGAAGTTCAACTCCGATTCGGAGTCTTCCTATTTACATCTTTATTTGTTGCTGTTGTTGTTACTGCTACAAATCTTTCTTCTTCTTCTTCTTCTTCTTCTTCTTCTTCTTCTTCTTCTTCTTCTTCTTCTTCTTCTTCTTCTTCTTCTTCTTCTTCTTCTTCTTCTTCTTCCTTTCATTCACAAACATAATGGTATTCTTTCATACAAACTCAATTACGAACGCATATCAGCTGCAGCTTCGATATCTAACCTCACAAATGAGCACACAGAATATATGTGTGAGTTTGTGTGTGTACATAGATATACCCACACACACGCGCACACATATATACAGAACTGTATATAAACGTAGATACACAAATACACACACACACACACACACACACACACACATACTTTTAATGAAATATCATTAATATTAAAAATAATAATAAATAGGCTAGCAAGCTTAACCAATATATATATATATATATATATATATATATATATATATATATATATATATATATATATATATATATATATATATATATATATATAAATAAATAAATAAATATATATATATTCTTTTATTCTTTGACTTGTTCCAGTCATTTGGCCGCGGCCATGCTGGAACACCGCTTTTAGTCGAACAAATCGACCTCAGGAATTATTCTTTGTAAGCCTAGTACTTATTCTATTGGTTTCTTTTCCCAGACCGCTAAATTACGGGTACGGAAACACGCCAGCATCGGTTGTCAGTTTCCGTCTACCAAATCGTCTCCCAAAGGCTTTGGTCGGCCCGAAGCTATAGTAGAAGACACTTGCACAAGGTGCCATGCAGTGGGACTGAACCCGGAACCATGTGGTTGGGAAGCAAGCTTCTTACCACACAGCCACGCCTGCGATTCTCACCACACAGCCGCATATACGTCTATGTGTGTATACATTGATTATACAGACATAAATACATATGTACATATATACATGCATACATACATACATGCATACACACACACACACACACACACATATGTAATGTAACGTAATGCAACCAAAAATTGCCTTCCTTTTCTTTCTTTTCTTTCCTCTTACATGCCTTCAAACTTGATTAATTATCTATTGTGAATCTAAAGAATACATACCTGCTGATTAATGGACTCCAGAAACGGCCGTCGAGTTGCTTCATGTTGCCGTTATAACCCTCTATAAAACATTTCTTCTATAAAACATTTCTTCTTTTAAATCCGTAAGTAGGATTTCTCACTACTGCCGATGTATTTTATAACTTTTAATCCTTATTTCAACGTCGTTCAATCTTAAACTTAAATTTAATATGATTTTTAATCGATATATCAGCCTTTATTTATTTACTCTTTTCATGTACATTTTTCCTCATATAATTCTTATCTCATATATATTTGTGAAAAGGGCGGACGTTGTCTCACAAGCAGTTGTGCAAGCAAAAGTGCAAGTAAATGTGGTTGGATTGACCTGAAAATTTGCACACCTATGTTAAAAGGGCTGGAGAGTTTGCTCAAATGAAAGGCGTGGCCTCTAGGGCAAAATTCCCCATCTTTAAAATCTGGCCCGAGTAGACCCGAAAGAAATCGGGTTATAATACTAGTCTATTACATAAAAGTCAATGTCTGACAGACAGACAGACAGACAGACACAGACACACACACACATCAATGTTTGTTTTTAGGTTCAATTATAATAAAACAATTGCAGCGTGGAAGGTGTTTATGAGCCATTTAAAATAACACACAAAATCCGTTAGATTCACTTCAACATTTAAATTTAATTTGTCAAAATATTTTCGTCGCTTTGAGACCGCGACCTGTTCACTGACAAAATTCTGTGCAGCACAGAATTTATTATTAATTCCATATTAAATATCCCTACATAGGACTTAAGTATTTGTACAGTCACGGTACCAAAGACGGCGTCGTGCGACTAACCTGTGCTATGTTTTTGAAATGAAATCATTTAAGATCGTTCTAGGTCTACCTTTGACTATTTTCGGAAGCAGAAAATGTAACAGATTCTTGGAGAATTTTTAAATATGAAACTATGAAAAAGCTAGTCTAAGCCAAAAGGACTAACAATCTCCTCCAACGATAATCGAGCATTTTCCGCTATAATTTCTTTATCTTCGCTGGACATAACTATTTTTCATAATTATATTTCTCGCTTGGTTTACCCCAAGAAGCAGTAAATTTCGGTTCACCTCAAAAATGGCAACGGTCATTATTACTGTAATCCTCAGTTGATTGCGTTTCAATCGTGTAGAATTCACTTACTCTCATAGAAACGTTTAGACAAACATAAACACACACACACACGTACACACACACACACGCGCACATACACTTATATATAAGAATGTATATGTGTGCGTGTGTATATACGTTTGTGTGTGTGTGTATATATATATATATATATATACGTGTGTGTGTACATTATATACGCGATCGCTAGATGTCAGTATATATGTATATGTATACCTATCTATCTATCTATCTATCTATCTATCTATCTATCTATCTATATATCTATCTATCTATCTCTAAACACACACACACACACACACACACACACATATACATATATTTATGTATATACATTTATATATGCATTTCGGTGTGTGTGTGTGTGTGTGTGTGTGTGTGTGTGTGTGTATGTGTGTGTATGTGTCTATGTGATTGTTTCTCGCTGTAAGAGAAACGGATATTTATCGCATTAACCCTCGAGTAACTATTTTCTTCAACCTTCTGCTCTATAATTTAAACAAAATAGTTATTCATCCGCGTCATACCGAAACTGTCAACTTATCCAATCACACTTCACCCTCTGTATTTCCGGACAACACCTTCCTTTCTATATCTTTCTTGGCAACTCGTACTCGCTTTTGTCTCATGTCTCAAGTATTCTCTGCCAATTTAACTTCAAGATAACAATTATTATCAAATATACACTTAATTACCATACTGTTAGATACATATAGATTACACCTCCAGAAGAGCTGACAGCGTACATATGTATGTACATATGTGCGTATGAATATGTATGTATATAGTCCCTGTAGCCACTTCCGTACTATAGATTCATAACCGTCTACCACAGACACTGTTGTAGTTTTAGTTGTTATTGCAAAAACCAAGATGGTAGTGTTTCTTGTGATGTATTATGCCGCTCTGATCTGGCTGGTGCCTTAAGAAGCGATAGTAAAATATTCACACAATGTCTGCCAGTTGACAGTAACTCTATCACTCCGATCACTAACGCTATGTATCTTTCTGACAAACTGCTTATTGAGAGATGACCGTGTTGGCTCGTTCAGTCGTCGAGAGCGAGAGAGGTGGAGAGTTGGATCCCTCTCGAAGTATATTTGTGAAAAAGGAAAAATGCATTAGATAAAATAGCTTTAGATACTTTATACATGAATAAAAGACGGAATAGCCGTGGCCACAACGCCAGAACTATGCTTGAACAAAGGGGGAAGATCTGGGGTAAGCAAGCTTCCACAGTTGTTGCTGCTTCTGTTTTTGTAATAGTAATTGGTAGTGAAGCTTCTCTTGCTGCTCTTTGTTTTCTAGTCGTTGTTATTGGTAGTGTTGTTGTTGCTGTGATTGTGGTGTTATCTGCAGTGCTGGCTTTCTTCCTACTCACTTGTGTTGTAGACGGTCTTCAAGTGTTACTCCCACATGTGTAGCATCTAGGTCTTCCGCAATAACCTGAAGCTAGAGTCCATACGTCAGTTCAATAAATCAGGAATCTTGACGCATCTTTCCGGTCTTAAATGGATTAAGATCGCCAGCTCAAGCCAGTTTTCTTTTCGATATTGTTTTTAAAATAGAGTCGGGTGCTCGACCTTTCTATTCCGATACATGCCATCACCCACAGGATGTTTAATTCTGATGGTTATTGTGTTATTTTGACGTTTACCATTCGACACCCAAAGTGTATGGAACGGAGGAGTAGATCGTTTGCATACGGAGAGGCAATGCAGTATTTCTAAAGCAGAGTTTCTCTAAGCAGATTCATTTCCACACAATTATAACCGCTCAGGAACAAGTCATTAAGATGGATCTGATATAAGCAAAGACCGTCAAAACTCAATCAGACAGCAAGTGAAGAATGTGCAGGAAAGAATACAAAAGTATCAATCATCTCTTGTGTGAGAGCAGTAGCTATCACAGAAATAATGTAAGCACAGACATGACTGTGTAGGTAAAAGAGTGCATTCGGATGGTGGTAGAGTGAGAGGCTTCTAAACAACATAAAAGTGGTGTGGACTCGAAACAGAGGCTGTGGAGAAAACGAGAATTACAGGATATTGTGGGACTTCCCCATAAAGACTGACCACACAACTGAAGTGAGAAGACAAGACATAATTATAAAGGACGAAATAAAGCGTGTAATAGTGTCGATTTTTACAATTCCTTGTGATAACAGAATGGATAGCAGAGAAAACAAGGCTGAAGGTTACCTAGAGGGTGGAACAGACAGTCGAAGAGCACAATTATTCCTGTGGTAATTGGTGCACTTGGCACAACACCCAAAATGCTATCTAAAAGACTGAAAGAGATTGGAACTGAGACTTGCACTGTCAACCTGCAGAAAAGTACCATCCTATATTCTGCCAGAATCCGCAGGCAAATTCTTGAGATTTGAGGTGATTTGTTGTCATGAAACATCAAGATAACATTCCTGCAAAATACAACAACAATTCTTTCTACTCTCGGTACAGGGTCTGACATTTTATGGGGGTGGGTGTTAACCAGTTAGAGCAATCCTACTGTTTGACTCGAAAGAATGAAAGGCAAACTCAAAATCTGAACATAAATCTGGAAGAAATGCCGCTCAGTATTTTATCCGGATAGCACTGTTATTATTATATGTACATAAATACTATATATAGGCGCAGGAGTGGCTGTGTGGTAAGTAGCTTGCTTACCAACCACATGGTCTCGGGTTCAGTCCCACTGCGTGGCACCTTGGGCAGGTGTCTTCTACTATGTTCTCGGGCCGACCAAAGCCTTGTGAGTGGATTTGGTAGACGGAAACTGGAGGAAGCCCGTCGTATATGTATATATATGTATGTGTGTGTGTTTG
>NC_142931.1:2960973-2978473 GCF_046866305.1 Octopus bimaculoides
TATACACACATACACACATAATTTGTTGGCAATGTATTGTGCTTGAGTTTTGATAGGTTATTGATTTAAGTGAAATTAGTTTCCATTGATTTGTAAAGGATAATCACATCAGTAATTCGATTTACATATCTGAGAACACATTCCTCATCACACACTCACACACAAACACACACACACACACATACACAAACACACTTACATATATACACACTCGCACACGCATTTATGTAAATGCCTACACCTACCCACCCACACATACACACACGCACACACAAATATATCTCTGTACATGTACATATAGGTGCATCCATCAACAGAGAATCTCTCTCACGCACAAATACTCGGACACACACATATAGACATATTCGAATATGAAACGTAAAGCCTGTTTGATACAAATATAATGAGATAAATTTGTTAAGTCATGTTTGGTTTGCGGAATTGTTAAAGAGAAATAATAAAACGGAAAGTAACAGTGGTAAGTAGGTTTATAGAGGAGCTGAAAAGGAACTATCTATTGACGTCAATGGCGAATAACTACATACATAAATACATGTACTACGAACATATATACACATATATATAGCATAAAATATAGGGCGTTTTTGACGTTGCTCTGAAATGCAGTTATGCGAAAAAAAGTGCTCAATATTGTTAAGCAGAGTGAAATAATATTATTTATCCAAAGATGCGTTTCTATGGATCGCTTCTTGGAGTTTCACGGTTCCGGTGTTTAGGCGACTGGTAATGAGAATTCTAAGGCTTTCTTATATACATCAGTGATTTCTCAAACAGCTATGGTATACATTCATATGTGTGTGTGTGTGTGTGTGTGCGTGCGTATGTGTGTGTGTTTGTGCATGCGTGTATGCATGTATGTATATATACATATATACATATACATAAAGACATATATAAACCTATGTTCCTATTTCTTTCAGCGCTATCTCATTTGCACGAAGAAATATCACTTGTTATCGTCAACATATGTACCCACACTCGCACACACACACACACACACACACACACACACACACACACACACACACACACACACACACACACACACACATACACACACACACATCTATAGGAATATCTACGTATGTATATATGTAGATATATAAATTTGATTGCGTTTATACTTACATACATACATACATACATATATGCAAATATACATAATATACACATGCATATATACATATATATATGTGTGTGTGTGTATATGTATAATATATATATATTATATTAAAGGAAAGAGAGGGGAGTAAGAGATAGTGTGTGTGTGTGTGAGAGAGAGAATATTAGAAAGAAGAAAAAAAATGAAAGCAATGAAGCAAAGAGCTTTTGCCTTTTATAATTTTCTTGGTTTGTTAAATTCTCAATTACAAAATGTCGTTTTCAAAAATAAATGAAATTAAAGAAAGCAATCAGCTTTACCGGAACCGGAACACCACCACCTATCTGACTCCTCAGATTCATTCGTAGTTATTATAATCAGACTAAAAATTGTTCTATAGACTCATTACTAACTTAGTCGATAGTTGAATAATTTCTTTTATTGCTAGAGGTGTTAAGAACACTCTGCTGAATAGCAATACATCTATTAACCAAATCGTCGAGCTTCGTGTAATATGTGTTTTAAATAGAGCATAAAGTCACAAATAGAAGCCTTTTTTTAACGTCGTACAAGGCTTCCACTTAGAATATGAGGGGTTTGATGCTAATTCTACCCCTACGCAGCTAAATTCTAAAGATTCTGCAGCGTAATCAAGGTTTTACTGTGTCTGCCTTGACTTTGTTAAAGCATTTCTCAAGATCTGTCGAGGGATCTTCCGTCAGGAGATGAGAAATGCTAGCTTGATGAGAAAGTGGGGAATTTCGTCCTTTGGTTTCCTGAAAGACAGAAGTTAAAAAGGAGACGTTCAAATGATTCAATAGTCATGAAATCTGTGAAAATAAATATACCGTTAGGTGTTTTGTGTCCCCTTTTGTTTGTTATAACATTATCACACATAGACAAAAGTCTACAATCGGCAAAAGATATTAATTCTAGAAATAATAGCAAGCAGTGATATCTATACGCCATTGAACAAGATCTACGCTCATTATACAACCGCGCTACTGACAATAACGTTATCCAATGTCACAAAATTGCATGAAGTCCGTTACAGAAAATATAATGTTCTACTTTGACCAAAACAAGGAAACACATCAAAATACGTTCTTGACCTAAACATATCTTATGACTGTAGATGGAGTTATTTAAATATTCGTTTACTTGTCTCAGTCATTTGACTGTGGTCATGCTGGAGCAATGCCTTTAGTCGAGCAAATTGACCCCAGGACTTATTCTTTGTAAGCCTAGTACTTATTCTATCGGTCTCTTTTGCCGAATCGCTAAGTTACGGAGACGTTAACACACCAGCATAGGTTGGGGGACAAACACAGACACACAAATACACATACATACATACATACATACATACATACATACATACATAATACATACATGCATTTATATATTATATACGGCGAGTTTCTTTTCAGTTTCCGTCTACCAAATCCACTCACAAGGCTTTGGGCAGACCGAAGCTATAGTAGAAGACACTTACCCAAGGTGCAACGCAGTGGGACTGAACCCGGAACCATCGGTTGATAAGCAAGCTACTTATCACACAGCCACTCCTGCGCCTATATCCATAAACTGTTGACAAATTATTATGAACTCAATAAGTGAGCATTGAGAAGTGTTAGTCTGAAGGAGAGTGACTCTCACATTGAGTAACTTATCATAAGTAAGGTTTCCAGGTAACATTGGGCCTAAATCACTTGATCACAGTATCGATCAGACTATCATTTGACGTTATACATCGCTGGACACAATGCGCTTCACATTGTTTTAGCCTTCGAATGATGTCATCCCGCTGGCTAGGCGAACAGGCCAAGGGCCTACATACCAGCTGCAAAATCGGGGATCACTGGGATCATCTCTGTGTATTACATTTGTCTTCTATGAAGCCAATGAAAATGAGACATTAAAATATTACATGTGGTGACCCTTCCCTAAAAAAAAGAAACCCCAGGAAACAAGTCCAACAGGGAGTGTTATCAGATCCCAATACACCTTTCCTCAAACTCTCACATTGCAAGACCAAATATCAGCAGAGTTTGGCATTTAAACGTCTTCTGTTTTTCTGGTCGTCTTCGTATATAGTTCCTACTTTCAATTTTCCTACCTCTGCCTTTTACAAACCCACTGACTCCCATTTCTATCTTGATATCCCCTTCTTCCATCTAACTCCTACTCCTACTCCTACCACTTCTGTGGTCATGAACATCAAATGGTTCAGAATTTTACAAAACATGGCGACCCAACCAAATATCGACGCTGCTTCGAGCTTCCCCCTTTCCTCCACCTACCTCCAATATCAATCACCTTCAACTGATATCCTTTCCCGACCATCTTATCTTTCCATTGCACCGTCCTCTGTCAATTACATCTCCTCAAGAGGCTTTAGAATGCGATCTAAATGCATTTCTCTCTAGCACATCACATCAAACACCTGCAAAATGTTAGAATCAAAGTAGAGCACAGACCGCCAATTCGTTGATCTACCGAGTGAGATATCACTAACAATGGAAATAAAGAACGATCAAAAACGATTACGTCTTCCGCCGGAAACACACGCGGTGGACACAAAAGCAGAACATTTAACTCTCAATGTTCTGCAGTCTTGGATTAGCAAGAATGGTTAAAGTAGACCAAAGAATACATTCTGTAGAGACTCGCACAGAATCCCGTTCCTCTCGATTAAACGAGCAGCAGTTTTTCTTTTCTATTTTTGGCTGACTCGAAACCAAACGTATCGACATATTTTCTCACAAACTTACGTCACATCATCATCATCGTCTCTCTCTTTCTCTTTCTCTTTCTCTCTCTCTCTCTCTCTCTCTCTCTCTCTCTACATATATATATATATATATATATATATATATATATATATATATATATATATGTATATGTATATATATATATATATGTATATATATATATATATATATATATATATATATATATATATATATATATATATATATATATATATAAATATATATGTACATATGCGTGTGTCTATGTATCTATGTATACTCGGATATATATCTATCTACATACTTACACATAGTAGATATATAATATATTCACACGCAACACACACACACACACACATATGCGCGTGCACACACTGACACATATAAACACATATACGAGTATATTATTTGTGTTTTGTCTGGTGAGGCAATTATCTGTTTCCCTGTCCTTCTCTAGGTGTGTATATACATTAATGATATTACTTATACGCAGCTGTACCACAATAGATGTGCATTAAAGTGTGTTAGTGTTTATATAATCATTGTTTAATAGTAGTGAGCATTAGTGACAGCAGAATGATCAATGACGCAGCATATTTCTGTGCCTTTACCTCCAGCTCGCTCTCGCTCTCCAGCGCCTACTTTCCCTTTCACTCTCTTTCTCCTTCCTCCCTACTTGATATATATATATATATATATATATATATATATATATATATATATATATATATATATATATATATATATATATATATATACTTATATATATATATATACTTATATATATATGTATGTATATATATATACATACATATATATATATATAAATATATAAATATATAAATATATATATATAAATATATATATATATATATATATATATATATATATATATATGTATATATATATGTATATCGATATATATATATATATATAAATATATATATATATATATATATATAAATATATATATACTTATATATATGCATATATATATATATATATATATACATATATATATATATACATATATATATATATATATATATGTATATATATACATATATATATATATACATATATATATATATACACATATATATATATATATATACATATATATATATATATATATATATATATATATATATAAATATATATATATAAATATATATATACATATATGTATGTATGTATGTATATATATACGTGTATGTGTGTGAGCGTTTGTACGCACACTGGTGTGTCTGTGTGTATACAGAAAAGGATAGGACACTGAGAAAGAAAGACACACACATATATACACGTATACATTTATATGTATATAGATGTATTGCGTGTGCGTGTGTATGTGTGTGTATGTGTATGCCATTATATATGTGGTTATGTGAGCTTGTGTGTATGTACCTGAAATTCCTGTGTGAGTTTGTCGCCTCTTTAAGACTGTGATAAACAACTTAATACACGTTAAATCTCTTTCTCTCTCTTTGTCTCTGTCTCTTTCTCTCTCTCTCTCTCTCTCTCTCTCTCTCTCTCTCTCTCTTTCAGCTGAGAATTACAGATTAGACTTGATATCTCACCATCATCATCACCATCGTCATGGTGGTAAAACGTAGTCGTGGTCATGGTCGTCGTGGGGATCTATTTAAGTTGCTATGAAATACAAGTTGTTTCTTTCGATTTCTCTCTTACCTGATTGGTTGACGGATTTGATATTTCTTACTCTTTTAGTCGTGTTTTTTTTTTGTTTTGTGTCCAGACAGAAAAAGTAAAAAAACAAAACAACCGAAAAAACTATAGAATTCAATTATATTTCTTTTTGCTTCCCATTGTGTTGAAAGTCGAATCCATCCATGTTTACTGTTTTGAAGACCGAGCGAGTTGTGCTGATAAAAAAAAACAAAAACAAAAAAAGAGAGTCAACAGGAGAGGAAGACTTGCAAGAGAAATCAGGATCGGGCTTCGCTTCGATCGCTCGAATGCCACAACAAAGAGCTTCAAGTAATTCTTCCGACTTTCTTTTTAATATTCTAAGATCAAATTCCCGCTGAGGTCGACAGTGCTTTGAATCCTTTCCGGGTCGATAAAATAACGAACTAAATACTGGGGTCGATGTAATCGACTTCATCCTTCACCCGAAATTTCAAGCCTTCTGCCTATATTATTATTATTATTATTATTATTATTATTATTATTATTATTATTATTATTATTATTATTATTATTATTATTATTATTATTATTATTATTATCATAATGTGAGAGACCAATGCCTGCCATCAAAGTGATACTGGAGTAAAATATACAAATCCCAGTATACTCATCATGACTACCCGTCTGGTAAGGGTACACCATGCATCACAACCATATGTGCGCGAAATTGTGATCTCATATCAAGATTAACTGCACATGACCTTGCAAGAGGGTCCCAGCTAGAATATTCTTCAAAAGGTTCCTGAATAAGGTTTGTTTAAGGACGTTGAACGAAACACTCATGTTTCCAGAGATGAATTATTCAAACCCCAAAGAATTCCTCTCAACACATAGCCATGATGCTCCCCCACTACTTCTGCTCGTGATCAAAGATGCACATATCGTCAGCCACCAAGGGACATGCTCAACTGGTTAAGGTCAAACACCTGACAAGCAAATCTGTGGTATTGAGCAGAATATTTACTGTAGCCCATCTTTTATATCAAGACAAAACAATGTACATGATAACATTTGCAATCAGTTAAGATCAGAAGCCATGAGAGCCACTGCCTGGTACTGCATCAGGGCATTATTATTATTATTATTATTATTATTATTATTATTATTATTATTATTATTATTATTATCATTATTATTAGTAGTAGTAGTAGTAGTATGAGTTACTTGCACCAGCCTTATCGTAGGTGTTCTTTTGTGATTTCATTGCAATTCGATTGCGAAACCTCTTCTTTATTCTATAATGTGTAGAGTGCAGCTTACCATTTTACCAAGATTATTTTAAAGAATTCTATTTTTCGTTTAGAGACACCTTAATTAATTCATCACAGTTTCGGTTTCTCTCGTAAATCTGCTTTAAATCTAGTTTGTTGTCGTAAACGAAATGATATTATATTCTTTTTTGTAAGCAATAACTTAGTTCAAGAAAAGTCTGTATAGAAGTATATTTACTTCGATTCGTGCTAATCCAAAGATGTTATCTTTGTAGATTCTTCGCTTCTTAGAAGAATTAACCACGCACTGTACATGAGAAAGCATACCAGGGCAAACTCCAGATCTGTGTGTCTAACTCTTACTCATTCTTTTAATTTATCACAGCACTCGTGGTATTGAGGCAACATGAATCTCCAGCTGCTAATTCACATAATCTATGGTAACAGTACTATTGAGAACGGCATGAACCTCACAACAGCTTATGCACTTAAGCACGGGACAGCCTGAATCTCACAACAGCTGATTCATTTTTATCTATCATAATAGTGGCCTCTTCTGTTTTGAACGGTAATATTTATATAAAGAAACAAAATCTAAAAGAATTTGAGTCTAGAAGTTGTATTCTATTTTTATTTCAAAGATATTCCCTTCACCATTTCGTGCTCATACTTCACATTAGCTTACTATTGTCTCTTTTGAAATATGAAAATATTTTTTCTTTTCGAAAACAAACTAGTATTGCTGCTTCTTATATTAACACATATTTTTGTGGAGTATAATCAGTTGAAGGAACGCCACTGCGTCTCTAGAAATTCATCGCATACAAGAAATGATATTTCTGTCTTGAACAGAAATATTTATGTTAAGGAACAGAATCTAAAAGAATTTGAGTTCTGAAGTTGTATTCGATTTTTATTTCAAAGATACTCCTTTCATCATTTCTTGCTCATATTTCAACTAAAAGGAGAAAGTCAACTTCAGTAGAAAGTCAACTTCATATTTTAAACACCAACAGACAGTCTAGCAATGTATTATCTCACACCACCGCCGCCACCTTTTTTTCTGCCGCATAAAATCATTGTTGAAATAATAAAAATCACTGAATAAGACGTATGACTGAGTGAAGGCGTTAAATAAGAAGTACAATGTCCCGCGTACTCTAATTAGTTCAATAGTAGTCCTATTGAAAATGTTCAAGTAATAAGCAAGGCCTACAACGTCTGCCAAAGTTCGGCCAATCCTAAAATCTTGATGGTGTTTATCTAGCAAGGTAATATGTGTTAGACTATTATCTGAACTGCAGAAATCTCGAAGTAATCCCTTCCTTACAAACTGCAGCCAAGCGATTTGATCCCTCACTCAAGGGATTTCTACAAGCTTTGCATAAATCTCTTTTCCTCTATTTTACAAAACACAACAGTTCTCTGAAGAGTACCTTACAAAGAAAATCTTCCCCGAACGTGGCCTTCCCGCACGTGGTAAATCAGTCACAGCCTCCTGTTGTTCAAACCACTGGAATAAGTTGAGTATCGCATGTTCAGATGATGGTTGTCTGACCCCAAAATGGTGAATGTAAGGTCATTGGGTTAGGACAATTGATCGCTGATTTTGTAGATGAAATTCGATTATTTTTATTAGTTTCCCAGTTGAGAATTTTTTTTCCATGATTGTTTTCCAAGAATTACACGTCAACAATCTGAAACAGAATAATTGAAAAAATAAACGGTGAAAACGTTATTATATTTAATAATGGTCTAGTGACTAGTGGGCCAACATATATATACATAGATACATAGATACATATACATACATACATACATACATACATACACACACACACACACACACACACACACACACACACACATATATATATATATATATATATATATATATATATATATGTATGTATATATTTATATACATACATACATACATATATACATACATATATATATATATATACATACATACATACTACACACACACACACACACACACACACACACACACACACACACACACACACATATATATATATATATATATAAAAATCTGTAATCTTTAAATCTTTAATTTGTTTCAGCTTCATAGCTGCGGTCAGGCTGGGGCACCACCGTTGACTGTGCTGCACCATTATTTGAAACTTCCTCTGATATGTGGCACTTTGTGAATTAAGGCATCGATGCCGCTGCCTCATCTGTGTTTCCTGCCGTGAGGTAGAATTATCCGGAATCCCTGACAGAAGGAGATGCAGTTTTGTTTCGAAGACGCCTACATCCACACCACGCAGGTCTCTCAGACATTTTGGAAGGATATTTAAGAGCTGTGGGCCCTTAAAGCCCAAGCTGTTGCAGTATCTCTGGTCCTGTATTTTAATTGTGATGCTGAGATCTTTGGCACTATGCAGTGGCGTCCCGTTCTGCTGTTTGTGTAACTTTCAATGCCAAAGTTTGGTACAAGGCCTTCCAGGGTTCTCCACATGTATATCACTGCATATCTTTCTCGCCTTCAGTTTAGTCTTTCCCAATAGCTGATACGTTGCATTGAGACAATTTTCTTTGTGTAGCTTCGTTGGATTGCTTCCAGTTCCGCCGTTAATTTTATATTGTGTGGTGACCATAGCTAGGCGCAGTAGTCCGAGCGGCTGAGGACGTATGCCCTTCAAAGGACCATCATTGTTTCCTTTCTCTTGTTTTGAAAGTTCAGAGGATCCATCCACCTAGCCGACTGCATTCTATTATCAAATTGGTAATAAGCATTTGGAAAGATGCATCATTGCTCATGTCAATACCCAGGTCACGCACTGATTTTAACTTAGGGATTGCAATTCCTCCAGGGTCAGTGTATCCTGTCAGCATGTCGTTCAGCTTTGTGTGCTGGTAGCGCAGGGCTTGGAATTTTCTTGCATTAATCTTCCCACCTGTATACTGCGTCCAACTACCGTTGCAGACGTGCAATATTTCAAGGATTTTGCATTGCTTGAGGGACTTTTGTGTCATCTGCATAGCTAGCAAGGGTGGCTGAGCAGGTGAGAGCATGTCTGAGAAAGCCATTATGAATAGCAGTGGCCCTAAGACAGAGCCCTGTGGAACACTACTCGCTATTTGTGTTTCCTTGGCGGTGGCTCCACTGGCTACCAGTGCCTGATATCTATCTTTTAGAAAGTCGTGCAGCCACTCTCCAAGTTTTCCAACCATGTCAAGATCATGCAGTTTGTGACATATGATACCATGGTCGACTTTGTCAAAGACTTCTGCGAAGTCAAGATATATCCCATCCACACCTGTGTCATTTAACAAATGTTTTAACACCCAATCACAGTGTTGCAAGAGCCGTGTCAGGGAAGCTTCTACCTGGTCGAAATCCATGCTGGGTGTCAGTCAGCAAGTCATTTTCTTCAAGGGACGTGACCAGTATCTGGCGTTCTGTTCGTTCCATAACTTTGTTGATGTGTGAGGTCAGAGAGATTTTTAGCATCTGCTCTGCGTCCTCCCTTATGGATAGGGGCATATTATCCCTTCCTTGAGTTTGTCTAGGAGCTCACCACTTGCAAGAGAGCTCTGAAAAAGAAGCTGCAGTGGTTTTGCAAGGGCTCATTTGCACGGCTAGCAACTGAGTTTGTGTCAATCTCATCTATGGCCAGTGTTACATTTTCTTCTTCAATGTTGATGCAATCAATTTTCACCTTTTTGTCTATAGGTAAAGTGGCAAAGAATTCTGTTGGTTTATTCACTTGCCTGTGTCCCAGAGGTGTACTGAACACACTTTGGGACTGTTCGTTCAGTATTTCACTTATCCTCATTAGGTTTCCTATGAGGGAGTCATCTTTTTGGAAGAGGATCTTGTGGCGTATTGAGGCTGTTTCTTTGGCAAAGTTAAAGAAAGTTTTACGCTTCGACTTGATATTTTCTATAACCCATGCTTCTTTATCTGCTCTCTCCTTTTCGTGACATTGATGCAGGCTTTTCTCAATCTCCAATAACGTTCTCCTCAGGCGAGATTTCTCACCACTTTTGGGGTGCTGACTCAGGCGGTTCGCAATCTTTGTCCGTCGTCTAATAAGGATCTTCCTTTCCTTAGGGTCCTGTTTTTGTGTATGTTGGCCCTGCGCACTGGGACAGATTTGTCACATATGGCTTGAATTATGGACATGAAATGTTTGTGCTTCATGTCAATGTCTGGTGTGGAGTGACATTTAGGCCAATCCTGTTTGAAGATCTCTTTCTCAATCAACTTCCAGTTTGCTTTACGAAAATTTAGTTTGGAGAGATTTTGGGTGCTTCGTATAGGCTGTGTGCCTGCATAAGCTTTTGGTCCATACATAAACAGCTCTATTATGTTGTGATCTGAGACCAGCGTCAGTGTCACTTTAACATTATGGACAATGTCCATGTTGTTTATAAAGTAGAGATCCAGTATATTATTTACCCTGGTTCGTTGTGGCCCAATTTGCTCCTTGAAAGACGGAAAATGGAATATACAAGAATTTATTACTAATCACGACAATTGTATGTGCGTGTGAGTGTGTGTGTATGAGTACATAATATACAGACATATATACATATGTGTGTGTGCGTGCGCGCGTGTATAGAAAGTTGAAAAGTAACACAGGAGTTGATATATATAAGGAAAATAGAACATGGTAGAAAATGCTAAAATAATTTTATCATGAAGAACATTTTAGTACCAGTTTTAGTCTTTTCGACTTTTTCAACTTAGAATAAAGTAAGAAAAACAGTTAACTGTAGAAATTGTGGAAAAATTAAATGAAAAGTTTTTCAAAAATATTCCCATAGTCTTGAAATAGGTAGGGCATTTTCCTTTTTTTCCTGTCTTTCTCTCTTTTATTTCGTGAAGGCTAGGTAGATAGTAGCAGATCTGAAAAAGGAAAACGTCCTACCTATTTCAAGACTATGGAAATATTTTTGAAAAACTTTTCATTTAATTTTTCCACAATTTAATTGTTTTCTTTTCACTCTTGTCAATGAAATGTACCTTATATATAATTCAATCAGCACGTTACATATAAAGCTACAGCTTTATTGAGTTCGTTCAGAGTTGCCTCTCTTAGGTACATCTCATTGACGAGAGCCAAGTAGCTTGAAACATCAATGTCCGGGATTCCTAATAGATGGCGACACTGTATGAAGCGGATGTTTTCACACCTTTTTTTAGCAGTTGAAATATCTGACAAAATGTTTTCAAATTACCTAATTCTGCTTATACTTACACACTGCTTCGAGCTGACACTTCGTTATATATACATATATATATATATTCACATATTTGTATATACACATACATCTTACACATGCACACACACACACACACACACACACACACACACACACACACACACACACACACACACACACATATATATATATATACTAGCAGCTAAGCCCAGTTTCACTCAATCGGTTTGGATGATGTGGCTGTAAAACCTGCTCTGTGTAAGCATTCGACTTGTTTGGGCACGCTTACGTTAAAACATTTTTTAGAATTACGTTTTTCGGTCAAAACTCTAACCGAGCATGACATCACCTCTTCCTTCCTTATCCATCTATCACCCCTTCCTTTCTCATTCACAAACACAGGAATATTATTATAGTAGATTATCTCGGTAACCATGGGAGCTATGAAAATACAAAGCCCAGCATCACCACCGGATCATTCTACACATCTGTGTAATTTTTCGCGCAATTCCACCGAACCGTTTGACCGTGAATCCCAAGACAAGAAAGAATCGCCCATGTGAAATTTATATGTATAGATTATTAAGATCGATACGAAAAGCATATGAACAAATATAGACAAATAAATAGCATACCTTATAAATCTTGCATGTTATTTTCACAAATTAGAAGCATTAAGACAGACTGACGGACAGATGAACAGACCCACAGACAGACAAATAGACAGAGAAATAACGGGGGTGTAAGAAAGTGAGAGAGCAAGGGAGAGAGAAAGAAAGAAAGAGAGAGAGGAGAGAGAGAGAGAGAGAGAGAGAGAGAGAGAGAGCGCAACAATGGTGACAAGTATATTCACACACCGGATAATATGAAAGAAATATAATAAATATTATCTAATATAATAAAAAGGAACATAATGAAGATATCCCACCCCCATTCGTTAATTTCCTTCCAACCACAATAAATGATAAATGAAATATATCAGATAAGGTTTACACTTTGTAAAATATAGTTTAATGCACTGAGCAGAATTTCTATTACGATATTTATTTATTCACCTTCGCACAAACACATTGCTGTTGTGCGGGAGATTAACTTTTATCGGGCAGCTTATTCACCATTATCTACATACATACGTGTGTGTTTCCATACACACATACTCACTCTTTCTCTTTCTCTCTCCTTCTCTCTCTCTCTCTCTTTCTTTCTTTCTCTCTTTCTCTCTCTCTCTCTTTCTCACTCTCTCTCTAACTCTCTCCCTCTCTCTCTTTCTCACACACATCTACTCACACATCAACATACTCACTCACTCACTCACTCACTCACTCACTCACTCACTCACACGCACATATACACATATACATATATATGCATATAGATGCATCATGTATACGCCTGTTTTATTAAAAACACGACTATGTTCTAGTTTAATCTTTTTTTATATTATATTTTTTCATATATTTTTATTACCTTTTTACAGTTGGTTTGGAAGGTGTAGGGTTCCTAAATCCAACGTTTCTACCCAATCAGAGATGCAATATCAAGGATTCAAATGAATATATTTAGCATTTGTATTCTTTCTTAAATCCTGATTGAATTTGTGTAGACTTTCCCGCCAAAAGTTTATCGATCTGTTGGCATTGTGCCACAAGTGGCGTTCTTCGCTAATCGATACTGGAACGATTTCATCATCTTCCTCCAATATATTGTGTTTTTAAAAACTGCACGTCTATATGAGAAGTTATTTCTGGACGAATATTGCAGTAACTTGACTGTTAACGATGTATATACCTAAAGTATGATAAAATAGATGACTATGTGTGCGTGTGTATGTGTGTGTGTGTGTGTGTGTGTGTGTGTGTGTGTGTGTGTGTGTGTTATATATATATATATATATATATATATATGATATGTATGGAACACGGGTAGCTCTCCAGCAGGCCAGTTCCTGTCAAACCGTCCAGCCCATGTCAGCATGGAAAACGAACATTAAATGATGATAATGATATAATAATAATAATAATAATAATAATAATAATAATAATAATAATAATAATAACAATAATAATAATAACAATAATTATAATAATAATTTCTTAAGTAACGAGAAGATAGATTTGGTATTAATCTTAACTTTGTACAACGGTCGTTTCGACCCATCCTGCTACTGCCCCTTATAGGTGGGGCTCCGTTCAACATGTGTCGCATCCATGCAGTCTGGGTTTCATCGAGTACATCCATACATAAATTAATATTATCTTTCTATAAGAATAGCAAACCTTTGTAAATACAGACAAATAACTGTTGATTAAAAAAACAAAATTAGGAGAAGTGAATGGATGGACAGAGATGGATTGAGTTACATTGGGTTTAAAACAAGGGAATGGTACTAGAAAAAGGAAGGGAAAGATACATATGCAGGTTAGAATGTCTAGGGGGTGAAAGGTTGTTTAGCTAATTTAAGTCGGAATGTGTATACATACATTCACACATCCACGCTCGTACATACACTCACACAAGGGACGTTGGTCCACTCGCCCATATGGTCCATTCCGGCCGTAGTTCGTATAAGTTATGGCTGGAAGATAATCTCACCATAAGCCTGTCATGTCGATGATATAGATGCAGAGCGAGTCAGACTGTCTGCGAAATGCCCAAGTCTTCGTGTGATTTTTTTCTTCTCTGTGCACAAGACCCGAATATTTGGAGAGTTGCGGGGAGTGGTGTGCAGAGTCGATTATATCGACCCAGTAGGCAACTGGTACTTAATTTATCGACTCCGAAAAGATGAAAGGCAAAGTCGACGTCGGCGGAATTTGAACTCAGAACGTAAAGACAGACGAAATACCACTAAGCATTTCGCCCGGCGTGCTAACGTTTCTTATTTCTTTATTGCCCACAAGGAGCTAAACATAGAGGGGACAAACAAGGACAGAAAAACGGATTAAGTCGATTAAATCGACTCCAGTGCGTAACTGGTACTTATTTAATTGACCCCGAAAGGATGAAAGGCAAAGTCGACCTCAGCGGAATTTGAACTCAGAACTGGCAGACGAAATACCGCTAATTACTTCGCCCGGTGTGCTAACGTTTCTGCCAGCTCACCGCCTTAGTCTTGAGGCGATTCTGACGACAAGCTTATGGTGAGATCGTATATATATATATATATATATAAATATATATATATATATATATATATATATATATATATATATAAATATAAATATATATATATATATATATATATATATATATATATATATATATATATATATATATATATATATATATATATATATATATATCACATGCTTCCGGTCAATAATCCTTTCCTTCCTTGGCTTTCGCTAAGTAACACACGCTACCACTTTGTCTCTCTCGGTTCCGTGCCTCATCGCGTTCATACACACATAATTTTTCTCGTCTGGCCGTAAAGCCTTCTGTTTGTTTTCCTGTCTTGTTTTTCGTCCGCCACTACATTCCTCCATGGCTAGATTTAATTTGCGTATACAGATTTAATCTGCGATCCATGGGACGAGCCGTTTTAACGTTGCGTCCTGCCCGAAGCTCGTCGAAACGCCGGTGTTAAAACGTGGGTAGCTGATGAAGTAGAATGTTCTCTATGTGGCTCGTGTGTTCTCGTCTACGTTTGTTTGCAATGTCCTGTACCCAGATATGCACCTATACATACAGGTGGATGTCGGTATGCACATACCTGTACGTATATATGCATATACTCATTTACTTTTGTTTTTACATGATTGAACGCAGCGTCTCACAAAAATTGTAAGTAGTTCGTAAACTTATCCTCCGACGCTACTCTATCTCTTTCTCTTTCCTTTCTCCCCCCCCCTCGTTCTTCCTCTGTACTACTACGTATCTCGCCTTACCCCTCTTGTTCTTCCTCTGTACTACTACGTATCTCGCCTTACCCCTCTTGTTCTTCCTCTGTTACTACTACGTATCTCCTTTTCCCCCTCGTATTTCCTCTCTTTCTCTTTTCCTCTCGTTGCTCACCATTCTTCTACTTCCTCCCTCTCTTTCTCCCTCTACCACTCTCTCTCTTCCCTTTACACCGGCATGGTCACATGCTTCCGGTCAATAATCCTTTCCTTCTTTGGCTTTCGCTAAGTAACACACGCTACCACTTTGTCTCTCTCGGTTCCGTGCCTCATCGCGTTCATACACACATAATTTTTCTCGTCTGGCCGTAAAGCCTTCTGTTTGTTTTCCTGTCTTGTTTTTCGTCCGCCACTACATTCCTCCATGGCTAGATTTAATTTGCGTATACAGATTTAATCTGCGATCCATGGGACGAGCCGTTTTAACGTTGCGTCCTGCCCGAAGCTCGTCGAAACGCCGGTGTTAAAACGTGGGTAGCTGATGAAGTAGAATGTTCTCTATGTGGCTCGTGTGTTCTCGTCTACGTTTGTTTGCAATGTCCTGTACCCAGATATGCACCTATACATACAGGTGGATGTCGGTATGCACATACCTGTACGTATATATGCATATACTCATTTACTTTTGTTTATATATATATATATATATATATATATATATATATATATATATATATATATATATGAGTAGAAATTAATATTATTATATGATATCAATTTCAGCTCGTGGTCAGCATACTTAAAAATGTCCGAGCACAATGAATTCTATTTAAACATAAACAATATGAGAGATCACTTTGTGGAACCCTTGTATGCGTTTTACTAAGTTGGGAACACAGATTTAGTCGTAAGACGGTTTGACTTCTATTTTAGCATACAAGGGCTCCACATAGTGATCCCTCATATTGTTTATGTATATATATATATATATATATATATATATATATATATATATATATATATATATATATATATATATATATACAAATTAAAAGGGTAAAGGATTATCAATTTATTAATTAATTAATTAATTAATTAATTAATTAATTAATTTGTAATAATTATTCACCCCCAGTTAGTATACGCAGATTCTCTGCGATATCACTTGTCGCGCACATGGTCATTTCTTGAGGGAAGGACAGTTAGACTGGCTGACCGAGGTGGATTCGGTTATGCTTTCAGACCTGTGTCGGTGTGGAATATTACTCGTCCATGCTTACACAGTTTGCTAGCATAGTCAAATTTACTACTGGAATACAGTATTGATGAAGGAAATTGATTATCAATCATAATCCAGAAACGCGTCTACTGTTAAACGTCGGAATTGGTTAGTTTTTCATTGTTTTTTCTCCTTGTTTTTGCCTTTGTGAGTTACAAGTGATGCTATCTGTGGGATTCTCAACTTTTTTAGCTGCTATTTCTGAACTTCGGTATATGGTGAAGCAAATATTTGCTGATCCCTTAATTATATTTATAAATATATATATATATATATATATATATATATATATATATATATATATATATATATATATAGTTAGAATTTACAAAAAAAAAAAAAGACAAAAGTCGAAGACGGGTGTGTAAACAACAAACAGATGT
>NC_142931.1:2983473-2998473 GCF_046866305.1 Octopus bimaculoides
GTACCACCAAACAGCTGGTCAGCTCTGGCTGCTGGAACTGAAACTAACACGACACTATTGGAAGGCAAGTTTAGAGAGGGTGCGGGCTAAAACTATGCACTCTTCCCCATCATTGGTCGGTTGAAGCTTAGACAGTGTCACGTGACAGATAGCTGCTGCTGGCTGCTGGAGCCTACCGGCGAGTATTTAAGGGGAAATTTGGCAGGATGGTCATTTGCCCGCTGACATTCGTTGACGCTGCATCGAAGAAACCAAAGATCAACAGAAAAAAAAGGAGAAAGAAGAAAAGCACTCCGAAGGTGGGTGGCACGACATCTAAAACGGTAGAAGAGTAGGGGCCGAAACCGGACGTGGTTCCTTTTGATGATGTCTTTACCCACTGGATCCTATAACGGAGCCGTTGAGATGGCGAACTACGAAACGTGGATGGAATTCCCCTACATCTATCGATCTTTCAATATTCTCTATCCATCTATCTATCTATCTATCTATCTATCTATCTATCTATCTATCTATCTATCTATCTATCTATCTATCTATCTATCTATATACGCGGGCGTGTGTATGTATGGAGGCAATTATGCGGATAAACAAATTATATATATTAAATATAACAATTTGAGTATGAAATACAAAATATGTATATATGAATACATGCAAAACGAGAGAAAGCAAAGAATGGAGACTTGCAGACGATGAATATTTAAGTATTAAATATATAGGTATTCATATCAATAGATCCAGCTTACACTGAGTAATGGAAGCAATCAATATTGGATAAGTCGAGCCTCCGTCATCAAGGTACAAAAGATCTTACATTTTAGACCTCAATGAAGAGAAGTTCAAAGATGGACGCTCGATTTATCCAATGTTGATTGATTCCATTACAGCTGCATATTGTGATGAACTATATCTACCATATACACAATCCCCATAATTGCCTCCATATCAGCTCGACTTCATTCCTCTTGTAGCCTTTCCTTACCCCGGGGAAACGTTCCCCTGTAAAGACATTGGAATCTAAGTTTGAATTCTTTGAGCTCTACTAAGTGTCTTCTATGCTGAGAATCTCTGGATCTCAGCTGTGGAATATATATACATATATATATATATGTGTGTGTGTGTGTGTGTGTGTGTGTGTGTGTGTGTGTGTGTGTGTGTGCGTCTAAGGCGGCGAGCTGGCAGAAACGGTAGCACACCGGGTGAAATGCTTAACGGTATTTCGTCTGTCTTTACGTTCTGAGTTCAAATTTCGCCGAGGTCGATTTTGCCTTTCATCCTTTCGGGTGTCAATAAATTAAGTACCAGTTACGCACTGGTATCGATTTAATCGATTGGGTCCCGTCCCCTAAAATTTCGAGCCTTGTGCCTAGAGTAGAAAAGAATATATATATATATATGTGTGTGTGTGTGTGTGTGTGTGTGTTCGTCTTTACAGTATAAACATCATTAGACAGACCCTGTGAATTTGGTAAGAAAGCATCTAAACTTCCAGAGGAGACGTGAAAGTTTATTTCAGTAGTTTCTCTTCTTCAATTTATCGTCTTATAAAACCATTGAAACTGGTGGCATATTTTGATAAAAAATGTTTTCTTTTTTATTATTCACCATCAAATTCTCATATTTTCTTTCTGTTTTTTTTTTTAATAGAAATTTGTGTGAAACCTCTTAATCTTTTTCAGTATACTTACACATACACAAATGCATACACACACACACACACACACATTGGTCTTACCTATATTAATAATACAATAACGTACCTTTGCTGTTGTAAACAAATTGAATATATACAAACATATACATACATACAGGCACACACACACACACGCATATATATATATATATATATATATATATATATATATATATACCTATCTATATATATGTGTGTGCGCGTGCCTGTATGTATGTATATATATGTGTGTATATATTCAGTTTGTTTATGACAGTAAAGGTACATTTTTGTATTATTAATGTAGGTAAGACCGGTGTGATTGGAGCAGACAATTACCACCAGAAATTGAAATATCGACCATTAGAGTTTCTGCAAGTCAGCTGTTTATTGTTGTGACTAATGTATAAAGACTGTGTGGTTATTATTGTGTTATGGGTGTTATTTTCATCATTAATCATCTAATTTTGTGGGTAATTCAATTTAGTCTAGATGTGTTATCCTCTAATGTGCTTCTGTCTAGTTTCCTGTTGTGTGTATGTGTTGTAGTATATTCCAATTGCTCCCTGATGAAGGTACATGTTATGCTGTCAACGGAGTATTGCATTCCTAAGACCAACAGTTGGAAAAAAGGCGGTGAACTGGCAGAGTCGTTACAGTGCTCAGAGCAAAATGCTTAGCGGCATTTCGTCCGTCTTTACGTTCTGAGTTCAAATTCCGCCAAGGTCGACTTGCCTTTTATATTTTCGGGGTCGATAAAATACGTACCAGTTGAGCACTGGGGTTGATGTAATCGTCTTACTCCCCACCTGAAATTGCTGGCCTTGTGCCAAAATTTGAAACGAATGTTACAGTTGAAAATGAAAAGTTTACCTTCATACATTCAATGACATCTATAAATTAGCGCGGCCCTTTGCTGCTCGTAGTCGGGTTGACATGATTGTAGTTTGTTATTTGAGGAGATGTGTTTTGTAGTCTATTATTAATGTTAATATAGGATTCTTCAGAGCAACGAAATGGACTGTGCTGATATATGGAGTCGAAAGCAACAAACTCCGCCAAAACATCAGTTGGGCGGGTTCCTACACAAGGTTACAATAAGCAAGAGTCAACATACCTTGAAGGAAACATGCCATTTCCGATTTCTATGGCAACCATAATGCAACGATAAGGACTATGGTTCATGGGTCTCTCTTGAGATAGTAAAGATAAGCTGCAACCGCATCTGTTGTTGCTACAAAAACCAGCTCGGAGCAAAAATTATGAGGAAGATTTTACATTGCGTACCTCGATATAAAATTAGCACAAAACATTGGAAGAATACAATTTGTGCATCAGGCTGATGTTTATAGTCGATCGTATTTACTGCGGGGGGGGGGGGGCGGTCAGTGATTAAGGGCGTCTGAGTTCACTGGGAGAAGAAATTACGATTAATTTATTGGTTTAGTCTAATCCATTTTCTGTTCTGTTTTATTAGCTTTTGATATGGTGGTCATATATTTCATATCTCGTATGTGTGTGTGTGTGTGTGTCTGTGTATATATATATATTTATATATATATATATAATATATATAATATATATATAGGTAGTATATGTATATGTATATATATATATGTATATATGCATATGTGTATATATATGCATGTATGCGTGTGTGTACATATATATATATATATATATATATATATATATATATATATATATATATATATACAGCACATACATATTCACACGCACGTGCACGCACGCATATATATATATGTGTGTGTGTATATATTTATATATATGCATATATATATACATATTTACATACATATGTATATATATATATGTATGTATGTATGTATGTATGTATGTATGTATGTATGTATGTGTAATATACTTTATGTGAGTTTGGTATCGAATGGTCATTGGTATCTAATGCATTGATTAGGCTGTATTCGTGGCTATGACTTGGTCTCTGACTTTGTTAGAATCTCGTCTGTTGTTGTTTAAAGTCTGTTTTTCTCTGCAGACTTACGCAGCGAGGGATTCGCTTGTTGAGGAGAGGCGAAAGATTCGTCTACGGCTAGGGATTTCAGCACTGATCTTTTATGTCTGTATAAATATCTGGTCGTTCCCTGCGCGCATGTGTATGTGTGTGTGTGTGTGTGTATGTGTGTGTGTGTGTGTGTGTGTGTATGTGAATATGTGAGTATGTGTATGTATGTATGTGTAAATGTGCTTGTGTATGTGTGTGTATGTGTGTGTATGTATGTGTGTGTGTATATGTGTGTGTGCGTGCATTCATTTTTATCTTTGATGCAAACTGCTACTCATTAACAGCAAGAACACGAACAACAGCAACACATCATCAGGTGTCGTCTGCTTTCATCTGTTTCACCACCATATCGCACCAAGTCAGTCTTTCTTGTGCTGTCCTCCTTATACATAAATTCCACTCTATCTCAAACCTTATGGATATCAACTCTTCCCCTCCATCCATATATTTCTTTTTTCTTTCCTCCCCTCTCTCTCTCTCTCTGTCTCTGTCTGTCTGTCTATCTGTATGTCTCTGTCTGTCTGTCTATCTGTATGTCTCTGTCTGTCTGTCTATCTGTATGTCTCTCTCTTTCTCTCTCCCCATTAATTCTTGCCTTCTTAACAAACTCCATAATACATTTTTTCCTAATTAAATCTCCGAAATATTTTTACTTTTCTCTCTTTGATGTTGTCTAATAAAATTCTTTCAGTTTTGCCATTCTTAATTCTTCCTCATTGGTTTTGCGTTGTGTCCATGATATTCTCAAACCTTTTCTCTATACCGACATCTCAAAGACTTCCAATCATTTGTTAATGTCCATTTTTCTGCTCCATACAGTTGACTCGGCAACACATAACACTTTAATAATCCGTTTTTTTCCCTAGTTTCAGGATTAATGTTTCTTCATGTTAATATGTCTGACAATATTTTTTCACATCTCTGTCTGTCTGTCTATCTATCTATCTATCTATCTATCTATCTATCTATCTATCTATCTATCTATCTATCTATCTATCTATCTACCCATCTCTTTATCCATCTATCTACCTATCCGCCTATTTATTTCAATCTTTCGTTCGACTTGTATTTCACATTTTCCATTTTCTTATCTTTGATCGCCTTTTAATTGACCTCCCGTCATTTATAATATTCTTTTCTGGTGATTTTGGCAGAATCTTTACCTCTCCGGGCAAAATGCTTAGCGGCATTTAGTCCGTCTTTACGCTTTGAGTTTAAATGTCGCCGGGCATAATGATGTGCGGGATCCAATTGAATCGAGGTATTTTAATAATAAAGACACCAATTTAGGGCAGAGAATAGCATATTCATGTATAAACTGTAGATACGGACGCTCACGCATATATCAATGCATATATGGACTTGGCTTACCATTTACACATTGATATAAAAATACATGCATACGTAAAGTCATATACAGGTGAACTCTGGTCTTCAGTTTCACGGTCCAGTGTAAGATCGGGGTCCTAACGTAGCGGGGGTTTCAAACATGATGTAAAAACAGAAATTGGTTGAGGTTCCCTACAGCTGTTTCTATGGATTTAAATACCAAGGTGCAGAAAATTAGACGGATTTAGAAGGGCCGCAAGATTAAACATAAAATATAAAGATGCAATGAAATAATATCAATGATATCGAAAACAAGTTGTCTTTACCGAAGAGAAACCAAAGATGTTAATATGAATATCTATTTAGAAAAAATACTTAGGGTACATATACCCCATCGTACCGGGACGAGGGTGTCATGATACATTCTTTATAACCCAAATCTAAAATGTTAAAATATATTTTAAAATTTTATTCTCCTGAAGAAACGGCTTTTTTTTTCATGAAACGTAGTGAATCCCAACCCACTAGTGTTCTAATACACGTGTGTCTATGTGTGTGTTTGAGTATATATATATATATTACTGCTTCTAGCTATGGTCACCCAACTGTGCAAAATTAACAGCGGACCTTGAAGCAATCCAGCGAAGCTTCACAAAGAAGATCGTCTCATTGCAATGGCTCAGCTACTGGGAAAGGCTGAAACAGCTAAGACTCTACTCCCTGGAGAGAAGGCGGGAGAGGTATGCAGTAATATACATCTGGAAGATCCTAGAAGGAATTGTGCCAAATTTTGGCATTGAAAGCTGCACCAATGCCAGAACGGGACGACACTGCATAGTGCCAAAGATCCCAGCAACGCCTTCGCGCTTCAGGACTAGTTACAGCTATTTAATATTCTCCCAAAGAGCCTGAAGAACCTGCACAAAGTAGATGTAGGCGTTGTTAAATCAAGGCTGGACCTCTTCCTGTCGAGAATCCCAGATGAACCTACCTCACGGCAAGAGGTTCAAATGAGTGTAGCTGCATCAAACTCCATTCTTCACCAAGTGCCATATTTTGGAAGAGGTTCTCAGTAATATCAGTGAAGCGAAACGGTGGTGCTCTAGCATGGCCACTGCTCTGAGCTAAAAATACAGATATATATATATATATATATATATATATATATATATATATATATATATATATATATATATATATATATATATATATATCTGTGTCTTTCTGAGTTAGCGGTTTAGCAACCATCTAAGGGATAATATATATCCAATATACTACTGGATGTACACCTACGTATTTATATCGAAGTGCTTACTATTGCAGGGCAATAACGCAATTGAATAATAAGTGTGAGTGGGGGAAAGACAGAAATTTACCCAGAATTTAATTGGCAAGTAAGAAAATGGAGAGGATAATCAATCGACAAACATCATCCATTTAATTACTTGTTTATTTGCTTATTTCATTTGTTTATTTTGACTAATACATACGATGTTAATCAATTAATGAATAGATATAAATGAACGTCTACAGGCTGACGTTTATACATTGATTATCCTCTCCATTTTCTTATTTGCCTCATAGATATATATATATATATATATATATATATATATATATATATATATATATACTCGCGATGATTGATCGCTAACCACTAAACCTTTTTTTATTTTCTCTCTCTGTTTATTTCTATTTTCTTTTCTGTTGAAGAGCGTTGGATCGAAATTTAAAAGGCTTTCTCACTTCCCGATCGTTAAACTAATACATCTGTTTGTTGTTTACACACCCGTCTCCGTCCTTTTTTTTGTAAATTCCAACGATATAAATATATATATATATAAAATATATAGTTTTAGGGAAAATAACCAAGTTTCAAGAACTCATCGATGAAAATCCACTATCACATATAGAAAAATTAACAATTAAAAGCACAATAAATGAGTATAATATAAAGCAAAGTAAATATCATAAAATAAATATAATAAAATGATTACACGTGTTTCATAACTAATTTTCAAATAGAAAGGAAATTTAAATCGATTAAAATCAATTGAAATTATCGAAAATTAAATTCTATTCAAAAATATAGCTAATCGTCAGATCTTAAGTAGAACAATAATTAGATATATATATCTCAACCAACAATAAGTACCAAATGAATTAATATGAAATACTTATTTTATAAAGATAGAAAAATTATTAAAAATATCAAAATAATAACCATTCAATAATCCTCCCTTCCTCCATTATAATAACATGTATATTATATACAAAAAACAGCTTACATAAATTATCATTGTTTTAAATTATCTTTGTTTTAAATACAATTTGAACGAAGTTTAAGTTTAAAACAATAATGAAGATAAAATTAGTACATATTTAACTGGTGTAATAGTTAAAGCTATACTATTTAAATCTAAAAACGTTTATTTAATTATCATTAAAAATCAATTGAATAATAGAAAAATACAAGAATATTTATTTCTACAAACGTAAGAATAAAAATATATACATATTGTAATTTATATATGTAGGTAGGTACGTTGGTAGATAGGTAGATAGATAGATGAATTGATAGATTGACAGTTAGATCGATATATATATATATATATATATATATATATATATATATATATATATATATATATATATATATATTGTAGTCGTGTATTTTCATGGCATATAACCGGTCAGAAAGTTACTATTGGTTTCACGTTTACTATTTCACTTGGCAATATAGACAGTTCTTCAGACCTGCTGGCTGGATGTGCATAACCTCTTTACTAACGGAGGTGAATATATATAGTCTCGGTTAGTTTAGTGGCGAAAAAACGGAAATGCCTTGTAGTAAAGGAGTCATCTTTTCTTGAACGATATAGGTTGTATCCAAAATGGGTTTGTGTACTCTATACCTTTTCTTTATTCCGTACAAGGGGAAGGCTACGTTTCCAAAATGAGTTTTCTGCCATGACGGCTGAATATTTCACTTTTAGAATCTAAGAAGGCACTCGGTTTGTGCGAATGTTTTACGATCATTGTCTTCTCGGCCAAACAATGTTTGAACCGTCTGCTTTTGTAGAGTATAGCTCAGGTTTGTTTCAGCAGCTTCCAGTAGAATTCGTATGACGTCCCCGCTTATTGGGACCTCCATTGCTCCAACATATTTCCGTGTGTGTCATATCGTTACTACTGTTGTTACTGTCGATGCACACCGTCTCTGCTCCGTAAACCACAGCTCCACTATTGCATCGACCATCTAGAGAGCACTCACCGTTAGGCCTACTTCAGAATCCTGCTTCTTTGCAGGGTTTTGCGATATTCACTAACATCTTTATCACATGGAAATATGTTTCCCGATTAGAGAAAGGCAAAAATAAATAAAAGCAAACATACGCAAACTGACCCTTTTCGGACAAAGCTAGAATCGTTCACGGAGAGTTAACTCCTTCACCTTCAGAATAGGTTTTTCCCATTTCGTTTCGGGTTTCTCACGACCAAACTGACAAGGACTGTATTTTACTTGCATTAGTAAAGATGCCATGTACTTCCGGCCATTCATCATCAGACCTGTTTCCGGTCAGCAGGTCTGATGAATCTCTCATGTTGCCAAGTGCAATAAGCAGCATGCAAAGCTTCAACCCGTCCTCCATATCAGCGCTGCCTTTCAACATCACCGAATCGATATAATAAAGACGAGTCTATTATTGGGGTTAGGGTTATCGACAAACTGCCTCAAAATTGTTGGCATTCTTCTTCTTCTTCTTCTTCTTCTTCTTCTTCTTCTTCTTCTTCTTCTTCTTCTTCTTCTTCTTCTTCTTCTTCTTCTTCTTCTTCTTCTTCTTCTTCTTCTTCTTCTTCTTAGTGGTGGTGGTAGTACTAGTAGTTGCTGTTGTTGTTTCATATGTTCATCTGACGATCGTTTCGCGGATATTATTGTAATCACAATGTAATCAAAAGATCAGCATACTATCAATAATTCCGCTCTTCGTAGATGAATGGATTTATAGTCTATGTGTTAAGAACGAATGGTATATGTAATATTAATTAAAATATTAAAAAATATTTAAAATATTAAAAATATTCAAGTGTATACTGTCCTTTAAAGAAATTGTAAAATTAATCCTCCTATAATTTGGAAAGTTCATTTTTTTATCCTTTGTTGAAATTTTAAGTGATATATATTTTTTTTATAAAAATTGTTTTGTTTTGTCTTCCATTTGTGTCTTTCGCATGCAGGCTTGGGTAGAAAATAAGAAGAAAGTGATAATTGAATTATCCATGTATCAAATACGTTTTGTACCATATCAAAATTATAACCTTAATCTTACTAAGGTGATATATGCTACACAACCCCAGTGCGAAAGATACTTTCGTTGCTTAGTATGCTTTAATGAAATGAATTAAACGAGTGAGTGAAATGAAAGGAAGAAGAAGTACTATATTTGTTTAAAAAATGTATTGTGTAAGACAAAGTAGTTATACCGGACGATGAGATGTATGGTAAAATTATGTAAGAACTTCAATGATAAATAAAACAGAGCCCATCATTTTTGAAACATATGTAGTGCATTGCTCCTTCTTCCGTTCCTTTCATTCGCTGATTAAATTATTTCATGTATGTATGTGTATATTCACTTATATAAAATATGTGCATATACATGTGTGTGTATGTGCGCGCGTTTGTATGTAAGCATTTTTTATCTTTTACTAGTTTCGGTCATTCGATTGCGGCCATGCTGGGGCACTGCATTGAGCAAGAAGCATATATATATAAGTGTATATATGCATCCACTGCATTCTCACATATATGTATGTTTTGTATACATAAGCATGCTCATATTTATGCACACACATATATATATGTATGTATGTGTGTGTTTGTGCAGGCGTGTATGTATGTGCACGTATGCATATGCGTGTGGTGCATATATATGTATATAAATGAATGTTTACATTTAGTGGGTTGAATATGTGATGCTACAGAGGGGGAGAAGGAGGGGGAGAGAGAGAGAATGAGATGAGGAAGGTAAGGGAAGAGGGAGTGAGAAAGAGAGAGAGAGAGAGAGAGAGAGAGAGAGAATCCATGTGAGCCTTTGTGTATGTATATGTATATATGTGCGTGTGTGTTTGTGTATGTGTATCCGTGTATATGTGTGTAGGCATACATACGTACGTGTGTGTATGTGTGTGTGTGTGTGTGTGTGTGTGTGTGTGCGAGTGTAAAGAAAGCAATGACATAAAAACTAAAGGAAGAGAGAAGATGCAGAGAGAGAGAGAGAGAAGAGACAGGTGAGAGAAAGGGAGAGTGGAGTAGAGGGAGAGAGAGAGGGAGAGGGGGGGCATTGCAAAGAAAGTGCAAACTTCATTTGATGGAAGAGTTATGAAGAAAGTAAAGGTGAGAATGAAATGAAAGAAAGAAGACAGCAGCGAAGAAATGGAGAGGAAGGGCGTAATGAGGAGAGTAAGGTGCGTGTGTGTAGTAAAGAGTCTGACTGTGGGGATGAGTGAGAGTGAGAGTGAGAGTGAGAGGCTGTTCAGGTGTGCTTGTATTCCTGTGTACTTTATGTGTGTGTGTGTGTGTGTATGCGTGTATATGTGTGAGAGTACTTGTATGTGAGTGTGCACCTGTGTATGAGTATGTGTGCGTGTGTGCATGTGTATAAGTGCGAGAGAGAGAGAGACTGTGTGTGTGTGTGTGCGTTTGTGTGTGTTTGTGTGTTTGTGTGTGTATGTTTGTCTGCGTGTGCGTTTGTGTGTGTATGCATGTGTGTGTATGTGTCTGTGTGCTGTGTGTGAGACTGTGTATGCCTCTGTGTGTGTGTGTGCGTGTGTGTTTGTGTGTGTTTGTGTTTGTGTGTTTGCTTGTGTGTGTGCTTGTGTGTGTGTGTGTATGTGTGTCTGTGTGTACTGAATGAAACGAAACGGTGCGAATGTTGCGGAGGAGAAGGGAGAGTGAGAACGCGTGGATAACAATGATGGAGAGCAAGGCGGATAAGAAGAGTGAGGTTGTGCTTGTGAGTGAGGGAGAGGAAACTTGGAGCAGAGCAACCGGTCAGGCAGTGGAGTGAGAGAGAGAGAGACAGAGGGAGAGAGAAGTAGAGAGTGAGAGAGAAGTAGAGAGAGAGAGAGAGAGAGAGCAAGAAAAAGTGAGAGTGAGTGAGTGAGAGAGAGAGAGAGAGAGAGAGAGAGGGAAAGCAGTAAAACGGCGAGAGACGGCAAGTGTAATGCTGCTGGTTGGCCAACTCAACAACACAACTGTTGCAAACGGTAAGCTTCGGAATTTTTTCTATTTCCATCTCTCTATCGCAATGTTTCCTTCACACTCATGCTTTTCAGCGACGATTCTTCTAACCGCATTGTTATTATTATTATTATTATTATGATGATGCTGATGATGATGATGATAATGATGATGGTGATGGTGATGACGGTGGTGGTGGTGATGATATTAATGATAATAATTATTGATAGATGTACAAATATTTGTTTTAAAGCCGTGTGTGTATGCGTACGTAAGTGTGCACGTACACGTGTGTGCTTGGGTGTGTGTGTATGTTCATGTCTGTCTGTCTCCCTGCCTGTCTGTCTGTCCATCCATCCAATCATCTCTCTATCTCTCTATCTATCTCTCTATCTGCCTGTCTGTCTGTCTGTCTGTTCTGTGTGTTCTGTGATGTTTGTATACGGGTGCGTTTTATATACACACACACACACACACACACACACACATATATATATATATATATATATAGGAGTGTATGTTGTGTGTGAATGTGTGTTTGTCACTGTCTGTACGTATGTGTATATACGTTTGTCTTTTGTTTGTCTGTAAGTAATCATGTTTGTATGTATGTATGTAAATATGTGTTTGTATGATTGTACGTCTCTCTCTCTCTCTCTCACTCTCTCTCTCTCTCTGTCTCTCTCTCTCTCTCTACGTATATGTGTACATATATATGTATATATATATGTATATATGTGTGAGTGTGTGTGTGTGTATATATATACATGTGTGTGTATATACATGTATGTGTGTGTATACACACACACACACACACATATATATATATACTTATATACACGGACATACATGTATGTATGTATGTATGTATGCATGTATGTATGTATGTATGCATGTATGTATTTATGTGTGCATGTATGTATATATGTATGTATGTATGTATGCATGTATGTGTATGCGTGTGTGGGTATGTATATATCAAAACATTGTACGTTGCTGTCGAAAACAAAGAGGCGCTTGATAGTTTCGTGTGGGAAAGGCATGCACATCACACATTCCGTTCTTTGTTATGAATGTCTAATATCCCAGTAACACCTTTTTCGTCACTGTACCTGCGGAGGTACCCAGGGTGGTTTGGCTTAGCGGAAAACTTTGACATGGTTTCGAACACGTGAGCTGGCACCAGGAATGGTTTACCAATTCCACTGTACGCAGTAGTTCCTGGTGTTGTCTGTGCCAATAAAAGACACCACACGTGTAATGCTCTTTAACAGAACACTAGGAGATGGGGCGGGAGGGAGGGTCAGCACCACCATATCATTATCATCATCATCATCATCATCATTATTGTTTATGTGTCTCCTTGGTGATAACACCAATAACCATAGCACCACTATTACCACCACCACCAACAACAACAACGACAACAACAACAACAACACCACCACCACCGCCACCACCACCACCGCTGCCGCCATCACCACCAACACCAACACCGCAACCACATACCGCCACAACCTGCACACTACAACCAATACAGCAATACAACCACCACGAGGATAGCAACAACCACCACTACCTGCACAGCAACCTGCATCACTACAACAACAACAACAACAACACTCCCTACCACTCCAACAGTAACCACAACTACCGCACGCTGTAACGGATATGACTGCGGTTAACAATTTCTTTTCATACCTACATGGTTTCAAGATCGATCCTGGTGTGCGTCACCTTGGTGGGTTCGACCAAAGGATCGTGAATGGATTTTGATAGAGAGAATCTGTGAGGGAGTGACCGTTCGTGTTGTTGAGCGGTGGGCTTCATCCCCCCTCCCATTACCCTCACCCCTTCTGATGTCCACTCAGGTGCAAATATTTGGACCAGGTGACCATCCCCCACCACCCTAAAGCTGGGAGACTCTGAAATAATGACATTACTACCAAGCGCAACACACACACACACACACACACACACACACACACACACACACACACACACACACACACACACACCGCCACCACCACCACACTCACACTACGACGGCGACGACGACCACCACCACCACCGCCACCTCCACCACCACCATCTTCATATAACAGTTAATAACATAACGACTACCAGAACACCTCTACACAGTATCGCTCCTCCGACAGTGATGTCATACCAATTGTTAAACTGGATATGTTAATGTACGTGTGCATAGTTGGACCCCAATATATTCATGATATTCACAGATCCATTAACACGGAACACAGCTATATTTAACCTATGTTAATATATGTGTGTGTATAGCATGGAAGCCCCTGATATATCACTACTATTGACATCATTAAACAGCTATTTTTGATATCAGGTCTTGTCCTCCAACATGTCGATGATAGATGTTACGGTTGTTGTGTAACACAACTCAGCCGTGACCCTTACAAAGTCACAATCAAAGCACTCCAAGCATAGTCATTCCACTCAATGTAGTCCTAAGAGTATCTAGGGTTACATTATCCAATGTGTCTTAGCCTATTTTTTTGTTTGTTTGTTTTAATACGGATGGGTGGTTTCTAGAGGTCACTGAGTCAGTTTGTACTGGTAAGACCCAGTACAATCTGTTCGGTGGTTAGCTTGTCAGCGACTAAACCTGATTGGTAACTAAGGGGGTTTCTGGAGACCTTACCATGTCACAGGAGAGCCAATAATCATCCAATATTCTGTATATATAACCAAGACGAATGTAAATATTGTTAGTCAGTAGAAAGGTGGCATTCAACAACGTCGTTGCGAGACGCCCAGCTAAGGATACAGTGAGCCACATAGAGATAACCCTGGCCATCCCACATCATCACTGATTTAGTCCCAGTCGTCTACCAACCTTGTCACCCTTCCAGGAAATGAAATATGAGAGGGTGGGGCTGGTCAGCCAGTGAAGCCCTTCCTCAAAATGCATTCAAGTTCAGCACAGGTCAAGATTCGAACTTCTTCAAACCTAAAATAGACGTCGAAACTTTGGTTGCCGTAATCAGGGTATCGCGAGCATCTGACACAGTTAAATGCCGCCACTTCTGCAGTTTCCATGTGCTGAGAGTGTAATAGGAAGGGGAGCCTCTGCGAATCTCCAGTCGCCGACACAAATGCATCCTCCATTGTTTCAGTGCATAAGAGAGAGTGTGTTTTTCATTTTTGAAAATAAAGGACAGATCACTCAAAACAGGTCAAACCAAGAGCTCCTGGCATTGGTGGGGGCAGCCTAGCACTGACGTAATCTTCTTAATAATGTTGTTGTGTGTGTCTCTGTGTTTGTAGTTTAAAACGGCTACTTTTATTTTTGTTATTGTGTCACTTTATGTAAGTAGCGCTTGGACAAGTACCCGGATGGATATTGGTCGACTAAACTGTTGAAGAAGCAGTGCTCTAGCGTTGCCAAAGACCAATGAATGAAGCCATTTAAAAAATACAAAATATATTATATATGTTTATGCATATGTGTATCATATTTACATTCCCCGCTCCCCCGCCTCACACGTATGAATATGGAATATTGGATTAAAAAACCTTTTGGAGGGAAATTGTCAAAGGTTGCCATGGGACTCGAATTTACATTTTCTGCGAACATGTGAGATGTGCTACCAGTACACCAAAGCACCGCTTCAAATTGTTTCCATCCATTCTAGAAGCTTTGTTTTTGTCGGTTTTTACCCACCATTTTAAACG
>NC_142931.1:3003473-3010973 GCF_046866305.1 Octopus bimaculoides
CAGCCAGATTTTGTGATGAGGTGTGTTGTCACTCTTTCTACTTAATCCTCTCTTTAATAACCATAAACAATTTTCTTATAAACAACTAAAATATGTCAAGCGATGAAGTCTTTTAACTAACACGTTCTCTAACACATTCATTATTTCACCTATGTTCTTTTAATCAAATAATTGTTGGATATATTTAAATGTAAAATATTCCAGGTAATAACAAAAATATGGAACCTTCTATGAATATTAGGGTGGTCAATATACATTTCACACTCAGCCTAATTAATATTGTGTTATTACTAACCACGGTTTAATAATTATATCCACAACACTTCAGTCTAATTACAGGTAATCGATAGTGAATATCGATTCTGTTACGCACTCTCATCTCGATGTCTGTCTAATTCTGAGACACCTCGACACAGAACTGGAAGCGATGTCACCGAATCCTCGCCTCTTCACACAATTTCATTAACAAAACTATAATTGGATGTCGTACGAACCACTGTTGTCGAGTAAATACGTGTTACTTACTCTGTGTACTTCGTCGTGAGCACTCTTATTACATTTACGCCGCTTCTGAAGAGGGAACGCACACCCAGCCTCCCAACCTTCCTCATCTAAACTAAGGCGTGCACACACACACACACACACACACACACACACACACACACACACACACACACGCACGCACGCACGCACGCACGCACGCACGCACGCACGCACGAAAGCACGCACGCACAGACATAAGCACGGATACACATTCGTAGGGAGTCCTGCTTCAAAGCACACACACGTATATAAATATCTAACAGGCATATACGAATGCACACACATATGAGTGTGTGTGTGTGTGTGCGTGTGCGTGCGTGTGCGTGCGTGTGTGTGCGTGTGTGTGCGTGTGTGTATGTATGTATACATAACAGACATCAGTAAAGAGAAAGATAACCGAAAACAACCTCAAGAATGACGAAAACAAAAGAAAGGCCGATTGAACATAAGTGTGTGTGTGTGTGTGTGTGTGTGTGTGTGTGTATATGTATATGTATATATATGTAGGTATACACACACGCAACACACGCATATATATAACTATATTTATATGTAAGTATAAATATACATATATGTGTGCATGTATATATATATATATATATATATATATATATATATATATATATATATATATATATATATATATATGATATTTTTATATGTATGTGTATGTATGTATATGTATATATCAAAGTATATAACCGATGATTAGAAAGAAAGAGAAAGTGGTGGGGAGATAGAGGTGGGGAAGTGATTGAGTGAACAAAGGCTGTGAGTAAAATGGCGACGTTGTCAGCTGGAAATGAATAACCACAATACAACGGTATGGCAGCCATTTTAAACAATGTAAAGCTAGCGAAAACAATGGATATTATTGTCATTGGTATAACGAATGTTGTTTACTTATAACTGTTCAAGGGAGAGTCTGTGATATTCATGCCATTCCCCATAATTCCTAACCACTGAAATGATCACACGCATACTCAGCCACAATTGACCGAAGCTCCAACATTTTGGACGGTGTTGTTTAAGACATACAACCATATAAGAATCACAATGGACAGTGTGTGTGTGTGTGTGGATGAGTTACAGCACCGTTTCACATTTGTGTGTGTGGACGTGTGTGGACGTGTGTGCTTATGTGTGCGGATGTGTATGTTTATATGTGTGTCGGCTTATACATTTGTGTGTGTGTTTATGTGCGTGAGTAGTAGCACTCCATTTCAAATTGGGAGTGGGGGAATGATATTGCTGCCGAACACTCAAACACACACACGAACGCACACACACACAAACATACACACAGATACACACACAAAGAGTCAACAGTGCCTCTGACTATGGGATACTGTTACTAATACCACTGATTATCATGAAAGCGCTGACCAAAACACTCCAGCCTCTGTCCCACTGCTGTGCTGTGTCTTCTCCTCTTAGTTTTTCTACCTCTACTACAGCATCATCTGCTCCTCATCAGAGCAGTCTGATCACGTGCCGTCTCATCCATTCTCCAGCAACACGTGCCCCTGCCTATATTCATCAATATTGTTCCGACAGAAATTCTATTTCTGTCAACTCCTAACTACCAAGCTGTTGAAGACACATTAACCATCCTGATCACGACCAGTCTGTGAAATTATGCGAAGGCCAAAGTGTTTAGCCTTTGGCTGGCGACCATTCCATTACCAGAAATATCAACAAACCAAAAAGGACAGCGACCACTGTTGATGTTATGGGGGTCATTCTCTGCTGGGCTACGCTTCCAGTTATAAAAATGAAATGGTTGTGCTGTTAAGTCTAGGACCACCATACGGAAACCGTTGGAAAATCATTGATAGTTTCCTATTGTATTTTAATCGATCTATGACAATGAACTTAGTATGTATCTGTCCCTCTCTAGGATACAATCTGACAAAGCATTAAACCTGGCAATGCTCGCGGACAAGACAGTCGTTCCTGCGTGCAGCGGTGACCTTTTCAGCCCTTATTCTGGTTGCACTTTATTTACAGACAAGTAAACTGACCAAAGCCACACACACACAATTGAATGAAGTATCAATGTTTAAAATATCGATCTTTTGATTGATTGCCTTAATGGTTGCCCTGACAACCTGGACCTGTTTTGGTATAATGTGAAAAAGCAACAGGGTTGACTTGAAAGAAAAACAATCAAATAACCCCCGAATTTCACTTCAACTTCTCAAAAAGAGAACCTGGAGCTAAATGCTGTTCAAAAACGTTAGGACTGTGACAGCTGGAGATCGTTAAGATGGTCAGGGCTGGAACGCCTCCGATCATTAGCTTGATCGATTAGCGCAAACCATGGGCTAAAAATCATTATCATCAATACTACCACCAAAGTCACCACCACCATTAGAAACTACGAAGCGCCCCCAATCATTTTCAATAACAATCTCCGTTGGTAACAGTACCTTTAACTGCCAACAGGTAGATTTGAACTCTTGACCAATTTTCTCAGTATCGAGGATAATTCATTGAGTGAAGTTTTGTGTAAGAATAAAGGGAAGCGTGGTACTGGATGACTTGTAAAGGAGGAGGGATGATCATTAGCTGGATGGGTGACACACGCTAGAAACATAATAGAAGCCATGACAGGCATCCTCATGACTACGGGAATAATGATGATGATGATAATAATAATAATAATAATAATAATAATAATAATAATAATAATTAATGATAATAATAATAATAATAATAATAATTAATAATAATAATAATAATAATAATACTAATGATAATAATAATAATAATAATAAGAAGAAGAAGAATAAGAATAAGAATAAGAAGAAGAAGAAGAAGAAGAAGAAGAAGAAGAAGAAGAAGAAGAAGAAGAAGAAGAAGAAGAAGTACAACAACAACAACAACAAAAACAAAAGCAAAAACAGAAGACAGCTACAATAATGGCTGCAACAACATCGTCGCCGACGACAACAAACGACACCACCAACAATAACAATAATAAGAAAAAACATTAAAACACAAATTAGAAGTAATACTGTCAACTTTAATTAAAATTAATTTCCTTGTTAATTCTAACAACACACTCAGCCGTTGTTGTCCTTCATAGATTGCGCCATCGTCGATACATAATGATAATCATGTCTTTATTGATTATTGTTATTTATCCTTCTCTGCATAGTTCTTCTTTAACGTAACTGGGATTATTTTATTTGTTGCTGGTGTTGCTGATGATGTCAATGTTTTCCGTGGCTGCTATCGTATATTTAACCAGACAATTCAACTAAATTAATACAAATTTGTCAGCTAAAATAGCAGCCAGCAAAATTAATATACATGTATATACATACATAGATACATAGATACATACATACATACATACATACATATATATATATATATATATATATATATATATATATATATATATATATATATATATATATATATATATATATATATATATATATATATATATATATATATATATATATATATATACATACATATATGTATATATGTATGTATATCTATATATGAGGTGAAAGCAACGCCAACCCCGGAACAGTCTCTTCCATTTATTGGCTGTTTATTAGAAACTGTGAGCAATTTGTGTTCAGCATGTTAAGTGGTTTATATAGGGATATATATATACATGCAAAGGTACATACATACATAATACACACACACACACACACATATATATATACACATGAATATATATTACATATATATGAATATAGACATATTATATATATATATATATATATATATATATATATATATATATGCATATAGACATATATAATTATGTATAGGTATATATAATATATACATAGGTATATATATATATATATATATATATATATATATATATATATATATATATATATATATATATATATATATATATATATATATATATATATATATATATATATATGCAGGTAGATAGTTTGATAGATCGATAGATAAATGAATAGATAGATTGATATGAAAATGCTAGATTTGAAAGCTACAAAAGCCATTAGCGAAATAAAAGACTCAAAGTGTTTTGTGCTGAGAAAGAATATTTATTAAAAATGGTTAGCTACATTTTGCAATAATGTTTCGGTCGGAATGACTTTTACAAGATTAATAAATAAAATTATATTTAACAAGCTCGAAAATACCATTCAGACTGCAGCATCGCTGCAAATTTTTGCACAATATCTATAGCATGCATATATTGTTACATACATGAACACATACATACATAATACTCACATACATACCTCTATACAAGCATACATACATACATACATAACATACGTGTGTGTGCATGTGTATATTCTGTGTTCATATATATATGTTGATACACAAACGCACACGCACACATATTCAACTTCTGCATAACCATAACAGATCTGACATCAAATAGTCAGAATACATTATATTATTTTTTCATGCACGGTATTTGAAAGCTCCGACGGCAAAACAGCACGAATTTACTGACCCTCTGGTCTCCTATATAACCCAGAAGATATGCATAGCACATAATTTTAATTAACTAATGACAAAATAACAGTGGTTCGTTAATCGCATTCATTCATTTACAGCTGTTTCCGCTACAATGAACTGTGTATCAGAGGTGAATGATAGCGTAACATCATTTAACTTCCCCAGAGCCCTAACAGGATGTATCACACACAACTGGCTGCAAATTCCTTATAGCGGAAAACGAATGTAAGACATTGAACTTGATTACCTAATTCCTGCACTTTCGTAGTTCACACACAGACACACACACACACATATATATATATGGTATACAATTATTTCACGTTCTCTCGAAAGTTTATAAAATGTTTATGACGACAATAAGCGAAGTTGAAAATGCACGATGATTCTTTTAGATTTTTTTTTATATTTCAAAATATTTATAGACTTAACAGGTTTCACAGATTTCTCTGATTTTCAAAAGTTAAGATAGAAAGATGTAGAGCTATGTTGCAGCTACCTTGTTTCTAATAGGAATTAAAAAATGTTTTTTATACAGAAAACATGGCTGAAATTAGTATCTGTTTTGGATACATTTTGAACGGATGAGGATGATCACGTGATTAGGTTTACAAATTTTTGAAAGTTCCCCTTTACGTCCGTTCTTTAATGCCATATGATGATATGCGATTATATTTTTGCGCCGAAAATTAAGGCTGACACGGTTGAGTGAACATATCTAGCGCCAATCCTAAAGGAAGGCTCTCTAAATTTAATCAGTCAAATGGTAATGCGGACAAGAGTTGTTTCTATGTCACCCAGTGGTTGAATAGTCATGGTTTGTGTCAATGTGCGTAGGCATCAAATGCTCTCTCCTTAAAAACAAGAGAATTTTAAAATTTCAATCAGAAGCGAGACAGTTGCAGCATAGCTCCATGTCTTTCTATCTCAACTTCGGAAAAGCAGTGAAATTTGAGAAACCAGTTAAGTCTTTAAAATTTTTAAAATACATTTTCAACTTCTTGTATATGCTCAATACTCTTTTTTTTAACCATGACCAGCTTTACTTGTCTTTTCTTATCAGAATGGAACAATTTTCATTCAGAAATGTTAACTTTATTCCATATTTTCTGCGTACATCTCCATAAGAGATGGTATGGAAAGAAGTACATATGACGTCAGTAGAATCTATATTTACTTCTCACTCTAGTTTTACTACCTTTTCAGTCGCCATTAACCTTCATGCTTCTTGTTCAGTTTGACCGTTCCACATTTGACTGGTGACCCATACTTCTTTCTGCTTTATGTTCCTCCTCGTCTTTCTGCCAATACATCTCAATTCTTGCACTTTGTAATCTATGCTGCGGACCTTCTTAATGAAAGTGCTCTCAAACTGACTGTTTGGATGATGTCTTCTTTATTCAATTTCGATATTAAAATCTTCTTCACTCAATGAAGATATTCTTCACTGAAGATTTCCTTTATATCCTTATTTTAGATTCTATCACTTCCCAGTATCTCAAAACACTTCGATGCTTCTTTAAAAGATTCAATATTGTCACCATCAGTTAAACACTGACAATATTCCTGCACTTTATGATTTTTCCCCCACTTCCATTACAGTATATCTCCCGAAACTCATTATTATCCTAATATCAATGCCAAAATATTGGTACCGTCTGCAACAAAGAATTCACTAGAGTCCTGCCCTTTCCACGAAGTTTTAAATTGTTCGTGAAAAAGGAATTATTCATTTCCCATCACGCTTATATTCTTTTCAAGAGACTATTCTTCACCAGCTTTACAATCATCGACAAAGTAATCAGTACTGCACAAGAAGACGCTGCTGCTCCACACAAAGACACTTCCTTTAACCAGTACACCTGTTGGTCTTCCCACCGCCTGATGCTAACATCATTATTATTTACCTTTTTAGAAAACTGCTGTATGAGTTATATCCTTTTAACAGTGGAACTTGAAGTGGATAATACCATAAAGAACACCATGATACTCTATATGGTATTTCTATAAAAGATACCATATCGGCTTAAAAAAACCCTTGGCTAAAAGAAAGTCGAAGGCTGTCCGCGAAACTCGAACCCATACCGTCCGTGGACATTACAGATGTGCTATTATACTAAAGTAACTCTTCGTATTGCTTCTGTCGGTTTATAAAAGCTTTGTTCTTATCAGCCACAATTGTATTCTGTTTACATCATGAGATTTTTTTTTATTAAATGCTATTCGATGCCACGCAGAAGTGTGCATCCTTTCAGCATGTCGCTATGCAGCTATTTTCGATAAAAGATATGGTGTATTGTAAAACCCCAACAATAACGGCAGATTAGATATTATAGACGTTGAGTGGTCGAGCGATTTGGATGGTCTGTCCAAAGCGCTTATGGACACGCTTCGTAGTTTCTCTTTTATAAGGTGCCTTTTACAACTTGCAACAAAATGCTGACATTCCCCGTTGTGTTATACAAGAAGTGCATG
>NC_142931.1:3018473-3038473 GCF_046866305.1 Octopus bimaculoides
ATAATAAATGCCGGATAAAACGTCTTTGTTAGTCGACGACTTATATTTATCTCTGTTGGTTGATCCAGCTATGAATATAGGCATACTTGCAGACTTCTACTTTATCTCTTTGATTTTATTCTACACGGGATTTCAGAAATGTTATGTGACATTATGGGTTAGTGTTGATAAAGATGGAATGGCGAGTTAAATACAAAGAAATATTTTTAATGTTTTTAAAATGCTAAACGATAATAATTTACAGTCGTGATGTGCATTTATGCAATTAGATGTGAGGGTGGAATACAGGATAAAGAAATAGTCGAGGCAAAACGTGTCTTATAAACCCGATGATATATAACTTCCTACCATAAATTACAATATTTTTAAAAGAAGCTGAAATCCAGAAGTTTTATGTTTTAGAAAGTTTCCAGAAACATCTATTCACATTTAAGCGCGAAAACTAAAATCTTCGTATTTAGTGAGGAGTTAACTCCGTCTTAGAACTAATGCCAAGAAACACAATTGGCTCCAAAATATAACAGTTTTGTGAAATGTTTGGATGGAATCTTGCCATTCTCAAGTTAGCCATAGTATTACTGTATCTCCCCCTTCCATCATGGAACTGGCTATACATAGGGACTCCTGGAATTCTTTTGTCACTTATTCTGACAATATGACTAATCCATCTTCATGGAGATTGCAAAAGACAGAATTCAATGCCACCAATTTTACATTTAGAAAATCGATCAGTATTAAAAATTCAATCATTCAGGCTCTATCCCCAGATGGTCCAAAGACATCGACAATGAAAGACATTAAACTGATTGATATATGATTGATAGGGCACCCAAGATTCTGATGTGTACAGGAGAGCAGAATGGGCCATTTTTATACGTCGTTCATTAAAGCTGTTTGCCGAATACATTTGTAAGCTTTGGTTATGCGGTTGACCATTTCATCATCAAGAGACGCAGATATGCTCTCCAGATATGTGAATGTCTTTAAATGTTTCATGTTTTTGCCATTGTACATCTGAATTGAGACCACCATAAGAGAGGTGCTGCAAGACGGAAAAGAAAAGTGCGAAAAGAGAAGTGGTGCCATTCTGCAGTCCTTTTTTTTTTGTGCCGCTCGAAACGTTAAAAGAACTTAAAAGTTGATCGTCTGATAAAACAGAAGCTTTCATTCCTGCATCAAAGGGAATAAAACCATTTGAGGTTTTTTTTTTTTTTTGAGAACTATCCAAAGAACATTTTTGTCGACAGCATTGAACAGTTTGGTCAGAACTATAAAACCATAAACAGTTCAGGATTGTTCTCACAAACTTTCTCAGTAATTAGAGGAAGGTAGAAGGAGTGTGGGTGAGGTGGAGACGGAAAGGGAGAGAGAGAGAGGAAGAGATGACAATATTTCTGTCGGTATTTGGGAAACCTACAAAGTCATGATTCACTCCTCTTTCATTGTGTGCGTCTGTGTGTGAGTGAGAGAGAGAGAGAAAGAGAGAGAGAGAGAGAGAGAGAGAGAGAGAGAGAGAGAGAGAGAGAGAGAGAGCTTGTATTTGTGTGTGTATCACTTATTTCATTGCATTGCCGTGCAAGACAAGAAATATATTTCTAGCTTAGGGTTTGTTAGAAAACGTTTTCCTGTCTGCGTTGTAGATTTATAAACAGAATGTAACAAAAGACTCTCTTTCTTTCCCTCTTTCGCTGAATACACACACACACACACACACACATGCACACGCACACGCACACACACACACACACACACACACACACACACACACACACATGCTGTAGTAAGCCAACATGTAACACAGTTTTTCCTCGCATTATTAAGATTTACATGGAGCTGATCAAAGTTTCAGCTGGAGCGGTTTCACACTACGTTCATGGCAAACCTTTGAAGATGCGAGAAGCACAAAAAACAACATAAAACAAACATGAGTCGGAGTAAAAAAAACAAACATAATGGTCTGCATTGGTAAAAATAGTTAATAAAATTTATAAATCGATTAAGTTTGCGTGAGAAGAGTTCTACAGAGAACTCTACATGCATTTGTTTTCTTGTTAAAACTGAATCAAACTAGTTTTATTGTGATATTAGCGACGTTTTCTCAATATGTTATATTAAGGATTGCGAATTTGTGAAATTAGACGCCAAGCACGGAAATACTAAATTAAGTTAAATGAAATGAAATTATATTACCTCTTGTCGGTTTATGAGGTAAAGTAAATGTAATTATAGCACTTGGTCCTATCGCTTTGTCTCTTGGAGTGCTATGATGTTTATTTGATTTTCTTGTTGTGGCTGGCATACTTTCTCGTTAATGGTGCGTTCGGAAAAAAGAAAAATTAGTTATAGAAAAACATAACATCACAGAGAAAACAATGTTAAAATAATTGTCCTTTCAGATCCGAACTGTAAAAGTGAATGGCTTTGTATTACAAGGAATTACCGTCTTTTATTTATTTAGATTTTTTATTCGTTGTACTTATTAGAAATGTTAAAAGCTTTTTAACTTCCATTCTGACCTAAAACTAAAAAAACACACTAACATGGCACTTCACGGTTTTAATAGCAACTAACAAAAACTCACTTTTACTCAGCCATGGTCAATTTTAATAAACGGAAAATATTTTTAACTTCACGAATATTTCACAGAATTTTGTTATGAAAAGATAAACCGCCGAAAAATTAGTCCTGAAACTCAGCTTTCAGTTCCAATGATAACAATTGACTTTTAGTTTCGTCCCTATTAATTCTCTTAGAAAGGAATGAACATCACAGATTCCATTTTCCCATCGTTGGTGTTAGGAAAGTTAATTACTTTCAGAGTGAATACAGTAATTGTCATTTAATCCCAGTTCAGAAATGACCTAGCAAGCCACGGATCAGTGACCTACCAGCTATGACCACACCATTCTTTTTCAGGGATTGTATTTCTACAACCATGCAACGTGCAATTTGAGGGAAATTTGGCTACTATTTCTACCAAGTCAGCTGATCGCATTGAGGCTCTTCTGTTGAGGTGGATCGGACTGAGGAGATGGATGGCACTGGTTACCAATTTAATTTTATATCACATTCAGATAAAAAAATAAATTAATGACTGCACTAAATAATTACTAAGACAACTAACTTACTAACTAAACTAACTGCATTAAACAACCACTAACTGTATTAAATAACTGCACTAACTTACTAATTAAGTATTAAGATTACTAACTTAGTAAATACTTTAAACTAATTAACATAGTATATAAACCAACTGTGTTAAGAGACAGTATTAACTAGAGGCTCTACTAGCAAACAAACTAAACAGACCAAATAACAACCTACCTACCTACCTACCTACCTACCTACCTACCTAACTAACTAACTAACTAATTAACTAACCGATTGAATGACTAACTAACTAACTAGATATACGAACTCTACTATCTAAATTACTGTTCTAACTATAGCAACCGATTTGACTATCTGTAAAAACTAAACTTATGATGCGTATCGTGTGATAATGCTAATACCACTACTAATAATAGTAGAAACAAGGGAGCTCAGAGAGCGCGAACCTCCGCCACGGCAGCACCAACGTCCTCCTCTCAACGATTGGCCAGAGAAGGTTTTTAAAATGAGAACATCTGAAATAAACTCGATTTCTCTCACAAACGAGAATACTAAAAATGAACCCGACCGCTCTCAAAGTTTAAGTAAAAAACAGGAAAAATAATCCAGAATCCTTGTCAGGGACCGAATCGATCCCAAAATCTAATCAGTTTGTGCCAGTAACGAGGTCAAACATCCCTGAAAGTTTCATTCGAATCCATCCAGCGGTTCTTGAGATATCTTGTCTATGGACAAACAAACAAACAACTGAAAACAATACCTCCCCATTCGCTAAGGCGGAGGTAATAATATGTCAAGCAATAAAACTGATAGCAATAATAATAATTAGCACAATAACTACAATGATCATCTATAAGTGACGATAATTGAAATGATAGACACCCACAATCGCAGAGCTAATTTTATTAAGAACACAAACAGATTGTATATTGTACAAACTATTAATATTAATTAGAAGAAAAATAGGAAAAGAAGTATCACATGTATAATCCTCTTTTGTCTTTACATGCTGAAACTTACACATCTAAACATTCTTTGAAACTTCTCAGCTAGGCGTAAATACCGCCAAATTTTCAATAAATTTACTGTTAAACTTTCTTACTCTACAACCCCCCAATTTAGCAGATATCAGTATTAACTTTCCTAAGCGTTAACTAATTACTAAAAGCAATAATTATGAAAGAAAAAATACGGATAATATCGCTGTTAGCAACAGGATTGATAACTTCTATCAGTATCGCCATAGAAATATAGAAGTGTGTGAATCTGTTTTTATTCCTTTTTACAAAACACCATTCGCACATCGAGGGGAAGGATAATACAATTAAGAGGGCAAAGACTCCCTTTCGTCATGAAAAATCATGGAATTGTTCTAAGATAGTTCCCCTTTGAGATACAAGTCCGACCGAGGTTGTTTGTGGAAGACCAGCTGTTGTCCATACATACCAGCATCTCCTCACCACGCCACCGATATTATCCAAGGGAACGGCAAAGGCCGACATAGCATGGCACCAGTGACGTCGCAGCTCATTTCTACAGCTGAGTGAACTGGAGCAACGTGAAATAGAGTGTCTTGCTCAAGGACGCAACAGACAGCTGAGTCCGAGAATCGAACTCACAATCTCTCAATTGTAAGCCTGACGCTCTAGCCACTGAGCCATGCGCCTTAACTAATACAATCTTATCATTGGTGATAAAGTTAATTACAAGCATTTGTGTTCATTTAACGAAAGTAGTAAAATGCAACCATTAGAGAGATATTACCACTGAGGGCATAAAAGCCTGGGTAACAAAACACACGTCTTCCCAAACATTAAACAAGACTGCATGGTGAATAGGCCTATGGCAAATAGCACATCACTATCTACTAATCTGTGTAATGCAAAATTATGTACCTGTAGAGTAGCTAATGAATGTCTTCTTAATGGGAGACTTCCTAAGGCAAAATATAGTCTATAAATGAAAATCGGTCGCCATAACAGTATACAATATAATATGGGTTCCATTTTTAATCTCTTCAAAAACTGTGACTTACCGCAGAAGCATTCTCATATTTTTCGTGTCACATTTACGCCAGCTTCGATCGATATATTTTTTATTATACTTATGAGACCATGTTTTGCACACACACACACACACACACACACACACACACACACGCTTACTTTCCCCGATCTACGCTTGTATATGTAATTCTTTAAGGTGCGCAAAAATATTCACATGCATATTCCTACACACACACTGAGATACACAAATACACATGGGCACAGACTTGTGTGTGTGTATGTGTGTACGCGCGTGTGTGTGAGTGTGTATGTGTATAGTGTGTGTGTGTGTGTGTGTGTGAGTATATATGTGTGTATTTTGTGCAACTTGAAGGCATACCTATATGCATTGAGTGGAGAAAGTATATATATACATATATATATACATACATGTTTTCATATATACATATTTTTTCTAAAATCTATACATATGTATACATGTGTGTGTATATATACAAAGATGTATACAAAGATGTATACAAAGATATATATATATATGTTTGTGTGTGTGTGTGTGTGTATACATGCATGTATTGCGATTGAACTCCCAACCCGAATGCTAAGATTCTTATCAGATAAACTAAAAATCGTTAGAATGTCCTCATCTTTATTTATCTTTATCTCTGCTTCGTGTAGTTTAGTATAAACAGTATTTATGTTTAAAGTCAGTCATAAAGAGAGAAAGAGGGAGAGAGAGAGGGAGAGAGAGAGGGAGAGAGAGAGGGAGAGAGAGAGAGAAATTGAAGAGATAAAACTAACTCCTGAATTAGCGTTTATCAGGTTTCAATAACGTTTACACAACACTCTTCTAGATATATCTCTAAAAGTATCTCACACACACACACACACACACACACACACACACACACACACACACACACACACACACACACACACACACACACACACAATGCTCGCGCATGCGTATGTATACATGTTCTACATGTTCATTCACAAAGAAATAACAATGGGGTAAATAGCACTATATGCAACATACACATTCGCTCTGTGACTTCTTCTCCTGTCTCTATCTTCTCTACTTCTTCTTCTATACCGGCCTCTACTCTGAGTTTATCTCTCTTTATATTTTGTGTTTCTAGAAACGTTAAGAGATGAGAAAGGAAGCTTTGCCCATGAAATTTGAATGTGACATTAGCCTTGACCTTGCCAATCGTTCAATGACCTTCTCATCTGGTGATGCTGGCGTGGTTGATTTTGGACACGAACCGATTTAGGTCGATGTTTGCTGGGATATCGTGTGTATGGGAAGAAATCTAATGAGATGCTCCTTCGTGGAAAAAAGGGTGAGTGTAGGGTGTTGGTGGAATTTAGTCACAGATTAAGCCTGCTCGGTTTGATCTATGAAATAGACAGGACAGCATGGCCAACACGTCTTAATAAACATCTCGAATTATTTTGGCAACGTACTTCGAGACGAATGATATCGATTCGTGGAAATTTTGCTGCTATTTCTAGCAGGGTGATTGACACCATAGAAGCTGTTTCGATGGTTTATGGTAACAGAGACAGATAGGATGGTTTATGAGTGGTTTAGGAGAAGACACGGTTGTAGTTCATAAAGAAATGGAGAGAAGAAACAACATGACGGTCATTGAGCGTCACGTAAGTAAATTAATTAACCAATGTCCTTATTTGGTGATGTCATCAAAACCATTTGTATGCTTGCGTGTATAATCTTACAGAAATCATGTTCCAATGGGGATTTTACTTGAATTTTGTGGAGAATTATCCATTGATTAAGATTGAAGCAATTCCTAGTCGCGAAGAGATGTCATAGTTCCTGCGATAAAGCTTACCAAAATACATATTTGTGACATCACTCTGACTTAATATAGTGTCAATGCGTAGCGGCAGCTTTCACAGTTGATAGCTCTGTAGGTGTGTTTCTAGTTTTGTTGTTCTCCATCTGCCTCGCCATCATCTCTTACCTTTTAGACTCCACACTTTTATAAAACAGCGTCTCTTGAAATTCCCTTATTCAGTTATTGATCTTCTGGGACAGTCGATTCCAGCATTGTTTCAACCGAATCTACCTCAGTAACCGCACAATTTATATAAAATTAATAATCTTATGCCCATTATTCCCTCTCACTATATTATACGTCTTATATATTAAACAAGCAAAAGTAGAATCGTAAACAGATAGGATGCTGTGTTCCATATTAAATTCTGAAATTATTCACTGACTCTAAAAGCTCATATTGGAAGATCCATTTCAACCTTAATCCGATTTATTAACGTAGAAGTTACATTATGTGTGTATTTTTGTGCAACTTGAAGACATACCTATATGCATAGAGTGGAAAAAGTATATATATATATTTTTTCTCAGCAAGATTTATATCCTTAAAACTATAGAGATTCCTCAACGCTGTATGCAAAGTCACGTGATTTGCTAGAAGTTGCAGCCAAGTTCCTTCAAATATAATCTCGCATATTCAGTCATAAAGATCACATTGAGAAATAACCCGGAAATCGCGATACACAGATATTGTTTTGAGCTGAGTGGGGGTGGTAGATTCCCTTGTTCGAAAATATAAGGACACGAATTATGTCGCATAGCCAGCTGGAGACAATGTCTCCTGGGGCTAAATTACAGCAACATTCGTCCTAAACCAGGACTGCCACATTATGTTGGCAAACAATCTTTACTACAAAGTACTGTTGCCGTATATCGCACGTTGTGAAATTTAAAAATAGTAATTTTCTAACATTGCGTAATGTTTCAGAAAAAATAAATCCTGAATGACGTTCACCACATGACCGTCTTTGATTGCTAGCCTGGCTGACCAGCGTTGACTTGGGTCCAAACAACAATGACAGCAATTATTTAGGTTGGGAACTCTCTGTGGAGTAAATAAGAATCTCTAAGAAAGCTTAACCCAAGCTAGAGTTTCAGTCGTAAGTTGAAACCATTTCTCTCTAGATGCACCGAAAATGGACCTCAGGAGGGGCAGAACGTCCAAATTTGGCCAATGACATTCTTTCATAAAAACAAGAACGGAAGAAACATTTTTGATGGCTTTGTCAGAGGCGGAACAATATTGCTTATGAATTTTGGTTGAGTTTCAAAAACTGGAGGACGAAAAATCGAGAACTTATCACATGTTACATGCTGCAAATGCTATTGCATTAGCAAGATGTCACGTGTCAGGAGATCAGGTTACGCAGAGGCTAGAATCCTGGTCGTGATGAAACAGTGGACTTTGCCAAAGGTGTCCAAGGTTCAGGTGGTGGTATTAAACAGGATGGACTCAACCTAACGCCTAGGAAACTGGTCAAGTGGGCAACTGTACAACTTCAGTTCCTTGGCTACATAATCGATAAGCATTATAGAAAAAAAAAATGGAATAACTAATTTGAAAACATAAGAAAATATTTTTGCTGTGTCAAATATTTTAGCAAACATACGTATGAAGGCGCGTGACTGAGTGGCGAAGTGCATTCGACCCAAGATCGTGAGGTTCGATTCTCGGCTAAGCGTTGTGTCCTTGAGCAAGACACTTTAATTCACGTTGCTCTCGTCCACTCAGTTGGCAAAACTGAGTTGTACCATTAATTCAAAGGCCAACTTCTTCACATTCTGTATCACGCCGCATCTCCCCGAGAACTACGCTATGTGTACGCGTGTCTTTGGAGTACTCAACCACTTTTAGGTAATGCTTCACGAACAGGATCAACTAGAACACTCATCGTAACCGACGGAGTGCCACTGTAAAAGTCTTAGTAGAGTACTCAATACCCAATGGATTCATATTTAGAGCAATGAACTATTCTCGAGACATGGTTCTCTAAGACATTCCTCTAAGCTGGTCTTCTTCTTCTTCTTCTTCTTCTTCTTCTTCTTCTTCTTCTTCTTCTTCTTCTTCTTCTTTCTTATTATTCCCGTAGTCATCATTCCCTTGCCCTCCCCCTCCATTCTTGTCATTTTACCCTTCTTTAGTCATCGCACGGTGATCGCTTATAAGTTTTTTTATTGAACGAAAACACCTAAAGCTTCACGAGTCTCCGGCAGGGGGTGGGGGTGGGGGTGGCGAACCCTGCTGTACTCTCTCACCACGACTTTCTCTCACTCTTTCTTCCTGTTTCTGTTGTACCCGTATTTCAAAGCTATGTTACACTCTGTGTCACACAGAATCTCCCCGAGAACTGCGTTAAAGGTACACGTGTTTGTGGCGTGCTGAGCCACTTACACTTTAATTTCACGAGCAGGCTGTTCCATTGATTGGATCAACTAGAGCCCTCATCGTCGCAACCGACGGAGTGCCACGACGACGACGACGATACGCGACCTCTATGAAACTAATTCCTGTCCTTTTTTCAGTGCTTTCTCTCTCTCTCTCTTCCTCTCTCACTCTTTCTCCCTCTCTCCGTCTCTCTCTCTCTCCCTCTCTCTTTCCCTCTCTCTCTCTCTCTCTCCCTCTTCCCGCTTTCTCCCTCTCCTCTGATCTCTCTCCCTCCTCTCCCTTTTCCTCCCCCCTCTCTCTGGATATATCGTATGCTGTGAGAAAACCGCTGGAGCATGTCCCCTTGCCAAGACGGGCAATACCTCTGACTCTGCTGGGTATTGAACTATCAAACTAACTTCAACCATCAGGGCAGCGCTTGATTAACCACTAATCAAAATAACCATTAATGCTTAGGACATCAAAGGAAGTGGTGAGGAGCACCACAGAAACGGTAAATTGTTTACGGCACAAAATAAAATCACTTTAAACCTATTAAAATAATATTTGAGGTAGTGTGTATGATGAGAAATATAATTCCAAAGTGTTCATGGTGTCTTGTGAGGATTTGATCGAAGACTTTGGAATTAGAAAAAAAAGGAAGAGAAAAGTTTTGAAATCTAAAGTGGAAGCATAAAAGACTAAAAGAAACATTTTCTCCCATCTTACTTTTAGTTTTGTTTCATTTTGAAAACAATAAAAAATCATTTTGTGACTTATTATTGTTTATGTTTTAAATTACATATATATATGGTGGCAGCAAAATCTTTCAAGTGCTTAGGGCCTCAATGGATCTTAATCCGGCCCTGCGTCAAGAGGTCTCATTGACTTTCATTCATTGAATTATGTTGCGTCCCATGGTTAGGATTTTTACTCCCCTACACCATAGCCAACCACTTTTACCAATCCATCAATGACCCACTTGTTACTGTCATTCCTAAAGCAGATGGCACCACATTGCTTGGAATATATATCATAAATTGTTTTCTCAAATTCATGTCACTGCGTCCGTAGAAAATTAAGAGAAGGAAAAACCAAAAATATATTTGAAAACTACATTATCATAAATGTGTATTTAATTGATGTGTTAATTACCAGATTCTGTAATTAATCACAGAAATTATGCATTACGGGATGGGTATATGAATTGAATAGATGCCAGTACTTAAAGGGTCACCTTATTAATAATCAAATATTAATGAAGTAATTAGGAATTGTCATGTGACAGCGAATATTTGCGAAGCGAGAATAAAACTCATCACGGATATTTTATAACCGGGTTGGTTTTGTTGCTACAATGAATTAGTCATTCATATAGCTTATATATTTATAAATATGTGTGTGTGTGTTTGTGTGTGTGTGTGTATTCTCCTTAGCTCTCCTGTCCACCTAACTTTTTCTAACCAGGCGCCATGATTGACCGCTCAATTCACAAGACTTTTCAATCTCTATTTATTTCCTTATGTTCCTTTCTGTTGAAGAGCGTAGGCTCGAACTGTAAAAGACTTTCTCAAACTAATACACCTGCTTGTTGTTCATACACCTATCTTCGACTTTTGTTTTTCTGTAAATTTCAAATATATATATATATATATATATATATATATATATATGTGTGTATACATACATATACACATACATATATACATATATATATATATATATATATATATATATATATATATAAGTATATACATACATAATATATATGTGTATATATACATACGTATATATATATATATATATATATATATATATATATATATATATACATGCATACATATATACATATATATATATATATATATTTATCACCTCCCACACCAGTGTTTGAAAGAGTAGTAGGATCAAGGATGGCTGACTTCTTGGAGACCCAGAAACTCCTTTGTAAATCAGCAGGGCTTTTGCTGTGGCAGGGACTGTTTAACACAGCTCTTACACCACATTGAAGATATACTTAAAGCCTAGGGAACAGGTTCGAACTCTGATGTCATATATCTTGACTTCAGTAAAGCGTTCGACAGGATTTACCATAATATCTTACTCTCAAAATTGGCAAATGTTGGAATCTATGGAAAACTTCTACACTGGATTAAGTATTTCCTGGAGAATAGAACACAAGACGTTGTGGTCGATGGAGTCCACTCAAGCCCAGCAAAAGTCAACAGTGGTGTCCCTCGTGGTGCTGTCTTGGGCCCGCTCCTCTTTATAATTTACATACAGCGTCGTAAATCACTACAAAGTGAAAATATTTGCTGATGACACTAAACTCCAGCAAATCATCACTGAAGAAGACCGAATCCGACTCCAGACTGATCTATATGCTGTGAGTCAATGGGCAGATAAAAACAAAATACAACTAAATGAGGGAAAATCTGATCTGATGGATTTTGGAAGAAAGTCTATACTAAAACAGCCATACTCTCTTCCTTCAGGGGAACCGCTCACGGCATCTAATAATATCAGAGACCTGGGTGTAAATGTTGATAACAATCTCAATTGGAGTGCCCACATCAACAATAAGGTCAATATAGCTCGTAGGATGAGCTCCTGGATCTTACGAACCTTCCGGTCCAGAGAACAAGGTGTCATCATTCCACTTTTCTCCTCCTTTGTACGGCCATACCTCGAATATTGCTGCCCCCTGTGGTCTCCCCATACAATACAAACACATCTCGAGGATTGAATCACCCCAGAGGGCACTCACCAAACGAATTGAAGGCATGACTGATCTTCATTACTGGGACCGCATTAAAGCCTTGAAACTCTACTCTCTCCAGCGCCGCCGCGATCCATACATCATTTGTACGTCGTGGAGAATATACCGCCAGCATTGCCCAAACGACCTGAACATTAGTTTCAAGGTTCATCCAAGGCAGGGACCATGGGCCGTACACCCCATGCCGAATCCAGGTTCACAACATATAAGTACACTGTGACATAATTTATTTTCCTCAATAGGCCCTGCCCTGTTTAACATTGTCCCAAAACTGATTAAAGAGGAAAAGGATCCCATCACCTTTAAACAAAGTCTGGACAGTTCAAGTAATACCAGATAAGTCATACTGGATACAACTCACTCAACAAGAATTCACTACTTGAATGGACCATAAGCAAAACTTGACTTAAAAAGGATTAAGATAATCCTATCAGGTGGTGCTATTAAGTTAGACATGGCCAGGACAGATCTTTGGTCGAAACATATCTAAGTCTATCTAAGTTTATATACATACATACATACATACATACATGTGTATACATGCATAATATATATATGTATGTATATATATATATATATATATATATATATATTATATATATATATATATATATATATATATATATATATATATATATATATATATATATACAATTAAACCTTGGGAGAGGCATACGAAATATATATATATATGTACATATATCTATGTGTGTGTGTGTGTGTATGTATATGTTTGTGTGTCTGGGTTTGTACCCCCACCATCGCATGACAACCAATGTTGGTGTGTTTACGTTCCTGTAACTTAGCGGTTCGGCAAAAAAGACAGATGGAATAAGTACAAGGCTCAGAAAGAAAAGTCTTGGGGTTGATTTTTTGTCGATTAAAGGCTTTGCATCAGTCATGGCCGCAGCCAAAAGAATGCATAAAAGTGGCTTTCCGTCGGTTACGACGACGAGGGTTCCAGCTGAACCGATCAACGGCACAGCCTGCTCGTGAAATTAACGTGCAAGTGGCTGAGTACTCTACAGACACACGCGTACCCCTAACGTGCTTCTCTCGCAGATTCTGCGTGACACAGAATGGGACTTAGTTTGCTTGAATTTGTGGTAATTTTGAAATAGTTTTGCCAGTTTAGTGGACGAGAGCAATGTGAAATGTCTTGAGCCAAATAACTCTAACCATTAGGCCACGCGTCTTCAAAACACACACACACACACACGCACAGACACACACACACACACACACACACACAAACACAGATACACACACACGCACAGACACACACAGACACACATACACAAGCACACAGACACGCCAATGTGCATGTGTGTAAATCTGTCTACCTATATATGTAAGAAGACATTACATCTGCATACATATATTCATATATACACACATACTACACATACATGTATAATGTATGTTATATGTAAATGCATGAGTATGTGAGTGTGTGTATATATATGTGTATACATATACACACATATATATACAAGTGCATATAACCCTCTGCTAGTTCTACCAAACACTTTATAGTTCTGGTACTATCCATTTCCTACCGTCTCTCTCTGTCACTTTCTGTCTGTCTGTTTATATTCGTGTCCGTCTCTCTCTCTCTCACTTTCGCCCCCTCCTTCAGTGTATACACATGTAAGTTTATCTTTTACTAAAACTGCGGCCATTCTGGGGCAAGGCTTAGTCGAATAAATCGAGCGAACTACTTATCTTGTTTTAATTCTGGTATTTATTCTATCGCTCTCTTTTGTCGAACTGCCATACTACGTGGACGTGAACAAGCCACCACCGGTTACCAAACGTTACCAGGACAAACAGGAACTCAAAGACATACATACATACGTACGTAAGTACGTACATACACACACACATACAACAGAATTCCACACAGTTTCCGCCTACTAAATTCACTCACAGTGATTTGGTCAGCTACTATATGTAGAAGACGCTCAAATTGCCGCGGAGTGGGATTGAACCTGAAACTTCGGCTTTGTTTGTGCCTGCATGAATTTAGTTCAACAATATGTATCTATGGCTGTACTTACATGGATGTACTTATGCTTCTGTGTGAGTGTGTGTGTGTGTGTGTGTGTGTATTTATATGTATTTATAAATATATATATATATGTATATGTATGTGTATGTATGTATGTATGTATGTATGTATGTATGCATGTATGCATGTATGTGTATGCCTGTGTACGTGTGTGTATGTATATATGCATGTGTGTGTCTATGTATGTATGTGTGTGTGTAAGTGTATGTATACATGAATGTGTGTGCTTGTGTATGTGTGTACGTATATATGTATATATGAATGTGTGTGTATGTATATATGTATGTATATATATATGTGTATATATGTATGTATGTATGTATGTATGTATGTATGTATGTATGTATGTATGCATGTAGCTTATTTCTGAATGGTTTCACATTATGCTTCCCCCAAATCTGTAATCCGGTACAATAGATCGTTGCTGCTCTATTTATAAACAATCCAACAGGTTGCGGGTGAGTGGGCGAGTAACGGTGCAAGTGGAGAAATGAGAAAGTGAGAGAAGGAGAGAGGGGAAAGGTAGAGAGTGAGTGTTGTACACTAAAACATGTAACAACTACATTTTTGTACCTTTTAGTATAATTCTTTGTTCATTTTCTCCAAATATAACTCAGTTCTTCAGATCCTCACTTCTCCGCCATCCTTCAGGCGATCCGGTTCGACTCCCACCCAAGCTTCTCTCAGTCTATATATTTAGACATCGTGCATCCTAACTACTACTACTACTACTACTACTGCAACTTGATACTGTTGTTGCTGGTGGGCAGCACGTGATCTTCCGATCTGCCACGATAGTGAAAGTAGTCTTGGTCACCGGAAGTTCCCCGAGACGCTTCGGTCGGCGTTCTGTTAATTTCCTGCCCAACTAGTGACTAATGTCGTGTTCATTACGGCAATAGGCAAACGGCGGCAGCCGAGATGATAGGATTGCAAATCGCGAACACACGCACCTACATCGCATACATCTATACACGTACATGTACACTTCATATACTGAAAAAGGAAGAAGAAGAACAACAACAATAATTGTAGCATCCATTAGTCTCATGGGACCATGGCCCTGCACCTAGAAAGCTACATACATACATACATACATACATGCATACATACATACATGCATACATACATACATACACATGCATACATATATATATATACATACATACACACATACATACATATATACATACATGCATACATTCAAAACATAAATGTATACATACAAAGAAACATATATACATGCATATATATATATATATACATATACACACACATATCTATGCATGCATGTATGTATATGTATATATATATCTATGTATATATATATATATATATATATATATATATATATATATATATATATATATATATATATAGAGAGAGAGAGAGAGAGAGAGAGAGAGAGAGAGAGATAGAAGAAAACGGAGAGAGGGAGAGACAGCGTGAGTTTATGGGTGTGTGTATTTGTGTGTGTGTGTGTGTGTGTGTATGTGTGTGTAAGTGTATTATAACAGTATGAAAACATATGCTTTTTATACCTAAATTAATTGAGGGTACATGAATGAACACACATCATACACACATGGATTGGTAAATACATAAAATACCCACCTATGTTTATGTACGCTTTTCTATAAACGAATATGAATGCGTATATATATATATATATATGTGTGTATATATAGACATGTATGTACATAAATAATATCATGGTGGCCCAAAAGTAGGTTTACAGTTATCACGTAGGCACTTTAAATTTCTTTTAAAACATTTTATTACATTTAAATTTCAATCTTACAATTAAGTAAATTAGCATAAAATAATGGTTTCATATTTTTTTATAATTAAGATCTAAACTGTGAATATATGAATGCGAAAGCGATAGCTGGATAACTTGTAAACCTACTTTTGGACCACCCTATATATAAGGAAAGAAAAAAAGGCGTGAGATATAGAGAGAGATATGAAGGCATGTGTGTGTGTGTGGGGGGGGGGGAGGTTATATTGATGACCTTGTCCCTATGCCAGAAGCCACCAGCAGTTTGTGTTTGATAGTTAATGTCAAATAAGTCAGTAGTTAGCGTGTCATACGCAATTCTGAAACATTATTCCTTCTACAGCAAGTCACCATTCGTCTATCTCTCGTTGTGGCTGTTGTTGTTGTTGTTGTTGTTGTTGTTTAGACTCAACGAACAAATCTGGCATTCAAGGGCATTCCACCTGTGACCATTCTATTTATTTCGTCATTTACACAATGCATCTTGGGTAAAATATTGGAAAGTGTTCTTTTGTAAGAATCATAGGGTACCATTTGAGTGGGAATCGACTGCTATTTCTAGCAGGTTGAACTCCTTCTTGGCTATTGTTGTTGATATTGCCGTGGCTGCAGAGAAGGGCTATGCTCATATTGCTGTTCTTGTTCGCATGTGTTCCTGTTGATGTTGTTAATAGTGATCAGTTGTGAAACGAACAATTGACATGCCGGATTTCATGGGGTTAGGTACAGTCTTGGCACGTTCCTTTCTTGCTTCCGCCCATTCTGCTTTTATTAGAACTGCGTCAAGATCCTGTGATCTCCTCAAACCAAACTCTAGCCAAAGTCATTTGGACGTCTAGGCATCCACTAAAATCATTCTATGATTCTACGGCTGCGGTATTAAGCGCTGTGATTGATCAACCCCTTCGAAAACCATTTTTTACCTATAGATCCCTTAGGTCCTATTCTACTTTACTGGACCCTAATCGTTTGATGTTTACGTAGAATTCTATAATATTTTCATCATTGAATATTATTAAGAATTGCATAAAAACGTTGTTGAAATATATATTTTTTTTATTGTAGACGTAAAACCTATTTTATTGCACATAAATCTTGACAAGAAAACCTTATACGGGTACCTAAGGGTTTAGATGGACTCCAGCTGAGAAACACTGATTGAATCTCAACAGAACTTCAGAGGTAGACGTACTTGACACAGAGCTCCCTTTTCTCAGCTTCGTTTTTTTTCAATAGAGACGGTTACAGTTTTTAGGGGGATTACTTTCGTTGCCGTATATATGAAAAAAAAAATCTTTCAGCGATATCCCTCTGAATGTGGATTGCAAGCTTTTCAGGCAATCGGAATTGTAAATATAAAGGAATAAAAGAAAAAAAAACTGATAAAGCTGGGAGACAGTAGGAGATAAAGACACAATGAGAGAGAGAGAGAGAGAGAGAGAGAGAGAGAGAGAGAGAGAGAGAGAGAGAGAGAGAGAGAGAGAGAGAAAGAAAGAGAAAAGAAAGGAAGGAGAGAAAGAAGCAGAGAAAATAGAAGAGAATGTGAACCGATGAGGGCTTCACTGAGGAGGAACGTGCTTGTCAGGCCTTTCAGCGTCGTCCATTACACAATCCGTTTCACCATTGCCACGGAACAGCGGAACCCCGTCTACCCCGCCTTGTTAAAGGTGGGTGGTGGGGCGACCTTTACGATGGAGTCGGAGAACAACCGGCTTTGTCCTACTCGCGACAAGAGCTGTCCAACATAACTCCACGAATCAGTCATATTCAGACATTACACGCGGTTGTGCAGTGCGGTTTTGGTGCTCTGCATATTCCTCGGACATTCCTGCATGCCAGAACTTCGATGGTTGTGGAGTTTATTTGGAACCGAGAGTGTTTCTTTTGGCTAAAGAAAACACAATTTGGAACTGAACAAGTTATTTGATACAACCAATCTCAGTACTTGCCTGGCACTTTATTTTATCGACATCGAATGAGTGAAAAGCAGATTCATAAATGAGGCAGAAGGGAAGAAATTATGAGGATGTGTACAATGGGTCTCACTGAGCCCAGAACACGACAGGTACTTCAGGGTATCGACCCCGGAAGGAAGAAAAACAAAACAAAACAAAACTAACCTCGCTGAGATTTGAACTGAATACGTCGAGAATTAACGCTTAATAAAACAAGTTCTATCGTTTCTGCATTCTGCTATTGGTGTCGCCACATGTAAACATGTTGCTGCTGCTGTTGTTGTTGACGTCAGTGGTGGTGGTGATACTAATACTACAACTACTACTATCAGGAACTATTCTTAACATTCTTGTTCCCTTTAGTGATACTGACTACAAAAAGTAGTGGTAGTAAGAGTGATATATATATATATATATATATATATATATATATATATATATATATATATATATATATATATATATATATATATATATATATATACATATACATATACATGAGTGTATATGTATACTTATATTGTATGTATGTATGTGCGTGCGGTGTGTATACACACACACACACAAACACACAATGAAAGCAATATTTTTTCATCTCTGACTCAGACTTTTGGCTAATTTTGGAATTATTGTTGTGCAGTTGCTTTTGTTGTAATTGTTCTTACCTCTGTTAATGTTGTTATTATTGTTGTTGTTGTTGTTGTTGTTGTTGTTGTTGAACTGTTGCTTTCGGTGTCATTGTTAATGCCTGATTCTTTTTGTATTGTTTTTATTTTGAATGTTATAACGGTTTCTGCTGTTGATGTTGTGTTGTAATTGTTATATAAATTGTTATTGTTGTCACTGTTACTATGGTAATGCTGTTGTTGCTGTTGTTGTCTTGATATGATGTTTAATTAAACTACTGCTAATTTTGTTGTTGTTGATCTTTCCATAATCAACACATGTGACCCGGATATAACAAATATCAAACTACCGTGTTCTAAACTTGGCTGGAGCCAATGAGGGAGCAGTGCATTAATACTACTCAGTCTGCTAGACATACTAACCAGATCTTCTTTATATTCCGCCTTACTCTCTGAAAAATGAAGTCTATTTTGTATTTGCTGTGGGAGATGGAATTTGTAACATTTCGGAAAAAGGACTTTTATTCGGAGAAAAATAATGCTGAATTCAAATGTCTGAAGAATACACACACACGCACACACACACACACACACACACACACACACACACACACACACACACATATATATATATATATATAGTGTAGATATCGCATCATAACCGCGGAATCAATCTATATTCGCGTTCTGAAAAGGTTTACTTAAACCAGTAAATTGAAACGATCGTAAATGTTACCTTCATCTCTGCTTCTCCCTTCTTTGTTATCTAATTAATTAAACACATAACAGCGAAAACCACGAGTTTCCCAATGTTACTATATCCATTTTCTTCTCCTACACACACACACACACACACACACACACACACACACACACACACACACACACACATACATATATATATATATGTATCTGTATGTATATATATATGTGTGTATGTGTATATATATGGATATATGTATGTATACATATATGTACATATATATGTATATACATATATATATATATCTGTGTGTATATATATGTGTGTATGTATATATATATGTATATATATGTATATATATATATATATATATATATGTATACATATATGTATACATATATGTACATATATATATATATATATATATATATATATATATATATATATATATATAATACAAATAATAAATGAGTATATGCATATATACATACATGTATGTACATACCTACATGTATATATATAGCAATATTTATATGCCAACAGAATGTTGCAGTCCTATAAAAGACGATATTACTGTTGTTTTGGCCCCAGGAGAATACCTTTTTCAGCTGACACAGCTTGCGTCCGCATACCATTTGCAAGGGAGATTATCCCTCCCATATCTAATCTTACGTGATACTCACAGACCTGGCTTTCTGGATGAGACAGCCAGAAGCTAGTGACGAAAGCTCTCTCCACTTGCA
>NC_142931.1:3043473-3050973 GCF_046866305.1 Octopus bimaculoides
GCGCATGCGTGTCTGTGTACTTTAAGATTCGCGTCGCGGTTTACACAAACAGTTTGCTTGAATAAAACGATCGGCAAAATGAAGTCCGTGTCATGAAAATCTTTACGACGCATTTGGCTCTAATCTCAGTATTGCGTCCTCAAATCATTAAATGTTCCATTAATATTCATAAACTTTCTTTAAAATAAGTACATGTAAGTACACACACACATACATATATACACACACATACACAGGAATGGATAGTTCAAAACATGACTGCATGAGTTCCAAGAGAGCGGTTTAGTACCAAATACGAAGTTCGTTACATAACATATTAGACAACATTGTTTTGCTAATGTTAATTTCTACAGATATTCTATAGAAATTTTAGCTAGCACTAATTTTTGTTACAACGTTTCTTATCGAGACGTCAGATGTAAACAAACAATGAGATCGAAGACAAAATTGGGTAATGAATGTACATACCATATTTCGGGGATTTTTGCCCCTTCTTCAGCACCCATCTAACTCACTGTTGCCTTCGAACACATTGCTTATATGACCACCACATACAGCGCTGTTAAATTGATATACCAATTTACATATTAGATACATCCCTGGAATTGGTATGTAAGCGTTAAAGATTTGTAGGTATGTGGTACTTCGTTATGCAAACATAATGTACTATACTATACACTATACAATTTACAAACACATATAGTATATTGTGTTTGCATAACGTAGTAGCACGTACCTACAAATCTTTAGTATTACACAACATTCATAGACTCGCATTGTTACGTGACCACTCCGTTTCATCAGGTGGTATTCGGCCACATATTTTGGTGACGCACCATGAATCAATGAAGAAAGAGATATTTATAACGAAATATGATAGAATGAAAGCTTTTTCAAAGTAGGATGGAAATATTAAACACTATTTACATTTGACGGATATTTGTCCTCATCTTCTTTGTTGTTAACACAACGTTTTGGCTGATATACCCTCCAAGCCTTCATCAGGTGTCTTGGGGAAATTTAGAACCTGGGTTCTCATTCCTATGGTTCGAAATATTCCCAAGACACCTGATGAAGGCTGGAAGGTATATCAACTGAAACGTTGTGTTAACAACAAACAAGATGAAGACAAATATCCGTCAAATATAAATAATATAAATAACGTACATAATTCCTCATTTCTTAAATATAGAACTGGAAATATTAAACTTGAAGACCGGTCATACTGTAAGATTCCAAAGGCGACTAAAATAATGTAGATGTATTTTATGGGGGAACAGTCAACAGAACATATTCAGTTCATGTGTAGAATTTTCTTGTCGAAAGATTGAGATGATTTTTTTTTTTGTATCGTCCAATCATGGTTGCACTCATTACAGTGCCTTGCAAAAATCTAAACACCCCCTTGAAAACTGAATGTATTTTGTTTATTTTGATAGGAACAATTAATATTTTAAACTCCAATAATTTGTTTTAATAAGCAGAGCTATCACACTTTTATTTAATACACAAAATACATTTGAAACATTTAAACTGATTCTTACACAAAGATAAAGTCTACACCCCGTTTGGAATGTCTTCAGCTAATACTTTGTGGCTGATCCTTGCTGCGTCAATTACAGCCTGCAGACGCCTCGGGTAGCCTTCCATGAGCTTGCTGCAGTGGTCTGCTGACAGTTTTCGCCATTTTTCATGGCAGAACTTCTCGAGCTGTGTCAGATTGGATGGGGAACGTCGGTGCACAGCCAGCTTTAGCTCTCGCCATAAATTTTCTATAGGATTGAGGTCTGGAGACTGGCTGGGCCACTCCAAAACTGTGATTTTCTTGCTAGCAAACCAAGCTTTAGTGCTTTTTGACACATGCTTGTTGAAACTTGAAATTGCGACCCAAGTGCAGAGCTCTAGCAGACTTCAGTAGGTTTGCCTCCAATATTTCTTGGTACTTGACACTGTCCATGATATCTTGGATGGGTATCAACTCTCCAGGCCCTGCAGCTGAAAAAACAGCCCCCAAAGCATGATCGAGCCACCGCCATGCTTTACAGTGTGGACGGTGTAACGAGGTTGGTGAGCAGTGCCTTTTTTCCGCCAAACGTAGCATTTCGTATTTTTACCAAATAACTCGACTTTGATCTCATCTGACCACAAAATCTCTCGCCACATAGTCATGGAATCATTAATGTGACTTTTGGCAAAGTTTAGCCTAGCTTGCTTGTGTATAGGCTTCAGAAGGGGCTTTTTTCTAGCTACCCTTCCCTTGAAGGCCAGACCGGTGCAATACCCCGGAAATTGTAGATGCATGGACGTCTGTCCCAGCACTGGAAACTGAAGCTTTCAAGTCTTCCAGTGTTGCACTAGGGCTGGAGGTTGCCTCCCGGACCAGTTTTGACTTTGCTCTTCTGGTAAGTTTGCTCAGTCTCCCAGATCTTGGTAAGGTAGCAGTGGTTTTCTGCACTAACCACTTCTTAACTACAGTTTTAACAGTGCTTAGGGGGCAATTGTAAAGTTTTTGCAATCTTTTGATAGCCATTATTTTCATTGTACTTTTGAATAAGGTTTTTAAGTTCCTGAGACAGAGGCTTGCTCATTTTCTTTCCCGAGTTGGACACCTTGTGTTTACAGTCAGAGTCCAAAGCCCAACATACCAAAAAACCATGTGGTGAATGATTTTATGTGCAGTTAAATCACCTTATATAGCAAAATAACAGACTGACCAAGTTTGTTTGTTATGGTAGAACGCACAAGTCACTTTTGATTGTTTGGGATTGTATACATCAATGACAAACTACATGATAACACAGTATAATATCTGGTGGGTGTAGACTTCTGCAAAGACAATTTTCTAAGTTATGATTTTAAGAATCAGTGTGAAATTTTTTAAATGTGATTTTTATATCAAAGGAAAGTGTGATGGATCTGTTTATTATTTAACAATCATTGGAATTGAAGAAATGTGTTGTTCCCTGTTAAATTATACAAAATATATAAATTTTCAAAGTGGGTGTAGACTTTTGCAAGGCACTGTAACTTACAAATGAAATTCTTAGAAATGGTCTTTTCGATATATTAAGGATTGTTACGATACAGAGAAGATTAGCATGGCCCCTGCGCAAAGAGGACATGCACATATATGGGAGTGCGTTTATATATTTATATATATATACATGTGTGTATACATACAGACACGCACGCACACACACACACGCACACATATATGTACATATGAATGTATATATAAATATATATGTATAAATGTATGTGTGTGTATATATATATATATACGTACCTATATATATATATATATATATATATATATATATATATATATATATATATATATATATATATGTATCAATGTATTATGCATGTATGTGTATGTTGTGTAGGTTTAATATAAGCAAGCATACAATGTACAATACAATGTAGAATGTAAAGAAATACAAAATATCTTGCATACACACACACACACACGCACGCACGCACACACACACACACACACACACACACACACATACACACACACACACAATAGATTATCCTGAGATATTTCATGGCTGGTTGGTCACTCCTCAGAGAGAATAAGTACCTCTGCAACGCTGAACAACGACAATCATCATTATCATCATTGTCGTCGTCATCAACACCACCACCACCACCACCACCACCAGCACCACCACCACCACCACCACCACCACCAGCACCACCATCACCACTCATCGTTGTCATCCATTTTAGAGCCTCGTTTTCGTTTTTTGCTCTTATCCATTTAATATTCACTTGTTACAGTTATTGCTGTTGATGTTGCCATTGATGTTGGGCGGTATCGTGTGCTGTTATCTTTGCTTTTACAGTACAGAAAAGCTACGTCCTCCACCGCGCACCATCCACATCTCTCTCCCAACCCACACCAACCTATTCTTACAGATAAAGTTACTCAAGCTAGACCCATAAAAAGAAACAAAAAATAACAAACAACAGCAACAACAACAAAAATCAACATTAATTCGTTTTTTTGTATTTTGTATAATGTTTTCAATCACGACAAATGTATAGGAGAAAGAGGAACCGACAATAATGAAAACAAGAGAGGGAATAAGAATACAATAACAAAAGCAGTAATGATATAAACAATATAGACTCCAGTCAGATCGATATTATATAGACAGAAAATCGATGGTAGAATTCAATTCGTAAGGATGAACCAATGAAAACAATATATTTGTAATGTTTAACGAAGCGTATCTATGATGAGATCTGCGAACACCAAGTAGAATTCAACAATAACAAGAATAATAATAATAATGAAAAAAACAGCAAATGATGATACATAAAAAAATAAAAGAGGAGAAGGGAAGAGAACGGAAGAAAGAAAGAAGGGAGTGAAGTAATAAATAAAAGAATGAATTAAATAAAGAGGAGAACTGGGAGCTGTTGGTTGGCAGTCAAAGATTTTAGTAATGTCAGTCTGACCAGAGAACAAGCCGACCGTGACATCATAAGGATTTCAAGAACCAAACCATTTGGGGGAAGTCCGCCATGTTGTTCGTTTTATTTTTGTATCGTCCATGTCTCATTTGTTTAAACTATGCCTCTCTCTCTCTCTTTTTCTCCTTCATTTTCTCCTCTACTCCGCTGACTACTTTTTACATTCTCCCTCTCTTCTCTCTCTTCCTCTCTCTCCCTCCCCCCACCACTTTGGTCTTCCTATTTCTTGTTATTATCAATGTTCCTTTTATCTATTCACGTTTTACTTCCCTTTATTACTTTATCTTTCTTCCTTTCTTTTTCCCGCCATTTCTTATTCTCTTTGATTTCGTTTTCATTACATCTTGTATGCACCGACTTACTAACCATATCGTTTTACCTTTCTCAGTAAACTACCATCTCCGTGTCTTTCTTCCTCTCTCACTCTCCTACGTTCTCTCTTCTATGCATCCAAACATCCGCCATGATTTCTTATCACGTTCCTCTCTTCACATTCCCTCACAAAAATAGAAAGTATATTCATATTCATTTATTTTGTTCTGGGAATTGGTATTTATATGACACTGTGCCTGTTACGCTCCTAATATTTATAACCTGACGACACACTTCACCTTCACATACAACCAGGACGTCTTCATTTCTTCGACATCTTTTGTGTAACATTATTTCATGCAACTCTTCATCTCAACAACGTTTCTCTATGTCTTTTTTTTCCACAACTTCAGACAGTATTGGCAATTACTATCAATAGTTGCGTCTTTTTTAAACCTGAAGATATAGTCTCATGCCAGCAACTTTCAAAACTAAAATATATATATTGTATAAAGCATTTTACATGTACAAGACTCATGTCCTTGTCAGTATTTTCAAGATTTTCTATCATTTGTAAATACCATTTTGAATTCAAATATAGTCAAGTGATTCGAGAAGAAGACATTTCGGAATCTTTTCCTGAATTTCCAGTGAATTTCGACCTCAGCTGTATATCCAAATCGATGAACTACGTCTGTTACATTTATAGATAAACTAACAAGATTAACCCGATTAAAGAGTTTAGTTATAATACAAGGTAGATACGTACGAAGTATTGTCATCAAACGGCCATCGCTGCCCATCACACCTAACGTGCAATCATCAGGAGACTGTTTATCTCTCCCACCCCCTGCCATAATCAACTGGTTCTCGGTAAATTTTCGTCACTTCTAAATGTGAAATAAATGGTAAATGCTATTAAAACCAAGATTACTGATAACAAAGTCTTCGATAATTGTAATTATTAAATCAGTTTAGCAAATCGATATTCTTGTCTACCCTTTAATCGAGATTTTGATCCTCAGCGAATCATAGTCTCCATAGCTACATATTTGTGTGTATTTACACACACGTATTTACACACACGTATTTACACACACGCATATATATATTCAGACATGGATGCAAGCTTGAGTGTGTGTGTAGCTATTTGTCCAATTGTTTATTTAATTTGGTCATAATATTGATAATATATTAATGTATTCGTGTATATGTATGTGTTACTAACACACACACAGACACGTGTATGTATGTGGTGTATATATATATATATATATATATATATATAAACAGATATCGATATATATATATATATATATGTTTGTGTGTGTGTATGAGAGAGAGAGAGAGAGAGAGAGAGAGAGTGTGTGTGTGTGTGTGTGTGTGTAATTAGATCGTTGTGTAATCCAACCGATGTGTCCTTATATTCACTTTTATTTCATATTATTAAGTCTCACGAAAAGACGGAGAACTGGTGGACTCATTAATGCGTCGCAAAGGTTGCTTTCCTGTATTTCCTCTGTTTATTTTTCTTTAAATTTCTGAGTTCAAATTTCATCGAGGTTGACTTTTCCTTTTCCAGACTCATTGAAACAAAGTACCATTCATATACTGGAGATTAAGATTCTCCATTTTAATTTGCTGGTGTTGTTCCTAAAATTAGAAACAACTGTTGTATAGTATGGAATGGCTGAGAGTTTAATAGAAGAATCGGCAGAGCGTCGGTAACAATTCCCTGTACATGTGTTCCGCCTTGTGTTTGTGGTCCGCCTTGTGTATGTGGTCCGCCTTGTGTTTGTGGTCCGCCTTGTGTTTGTGGTCCACCTTGTGTATGTGGTCCAAGAGTCATGTGGACCTCAGTTGAGAGCCGCTGGCGTAAACTTATCCTGTTCCTCCATTTTGAAACAATTATCTTGTATAAATCTAAGAATACCAAGTGTTTTGGTAAATGACATCGTCGTATCCTCCTCCTCCTCCTCCTCCTCCTCCTCCTCCTCCTCCTCCTCCTCATCATCATCATCATCATCATCATCATCATTTTGTTAAATGCCAAGAATGAATAAAGGAGTATCGATACTGGATAACACCCGAAGTATCAGGTACAATTGTGAAATATATATTTTGAGTCTGTGGCCATGCTGTGCTCATAAACTGAGTACTGTAGTCCGGTACTCAGTTTATGTACACTTTATTTTCTTTTAGGGTTTTGGGAAATGGCAGTAACCACGGCCCCTGTTTAAGGACCCCGAGACTGGGAGTGGGGTATAAAGGAGTAAGATAAACAAGGACCAAAGCTTTTGGCAAGAACTCTTATAACAGAGGTGGTGGTGGTGGTGGTGGTGGTGGCGATAGTGCTGATGATGTTGAAAGCGAGGATATTGGTGATGGTGGCGGCGACAGCGGTAGTGGTGGTAGTTGTGTGGTGGTGGTGATGGTGGTGGCGAAGGTGGTGGTAGTGGAAAACCAAGAGATGGATTAATTCCGTGAAAATGCAAAATTCGAAGTGACCCTAGGTGGGACCTGAACGTAGAGGGGTATTATTAAATACCACAAGGTATGTTGTTGAAGCTGCATCGATCTTCAGTGGAATAGGGACTGAGAAAAGGAAGAGGAAAACAAGGAAGACAAGTGCTGATTCTTCCACATAATGGAATTTCATTGTAAGTCATAATAAGGAACTTCGATTCTATGGGGTTACATTGA
>NC_142931.1:3058473-3078473 GCF_046866305.1 Octopus bimaculoides
ATGTATGTATGTATGTGTGTGTATGTGTGTATGTATGTATGTATGTATGTATGTGTATGTATGTATGTAAGTATGTATGTTTTACATCAGTGTGTCCTCTCAGTCTTTGCTCAGTCAAAGGCTAACTACAAGAAAGCAATCTGTCTAGGATCGACATCTGCAATCTATCTAGGAGAAGGTAACTCTGAATTCGAACGCCTCCCAGCCATCTTGTCGTTAGCCTTTGATTGGGCGAACAGTGGGAGAAGGGCATTCTTATATAAAACTTGCGACCGAAAACGCACCCAATGCTGTCCGTAACTCACTTTAGATCTTGATGAAAAGAAAAATCAGTAAAATATTTCTAAGTTGTTCTCATTAACCTCTCTCAACGGAAAGTTAACCTTCTGCTTAATGAATAAACCATTACTTCAGTCCGTCTTCTGTTTGATTTCAATGTCCTTTGGTTTCGCTGTTATTGGTTCTGTGTAAGAAATGATCAACCTTAAAATCTAATTTTCTTCTCGTTTACCCTTGTTTCTACATTTGAAATAATAATTATAACGTTAAGCCCCACTTTCTTTGTCGTCAGTAATTGCTTTCCACATCACCAGCTAACAATGTCGGTCTGCTAGAAATGGCAGTTAAATCGCTCGGAAATCAAACCTTTATCATTTTCAGCACGTAAGATTGAAGTAACAGCAAAAACGGCAATAACAATCACCGCAACGCTACAGTTTCCATCCCAGAGTACAGTCATCTCCATTATAAAGCCACAATCAATCTTCACTTTGCTCTTCAATTTTCATACTCTCACCAACCCACCAAATACCCCTGATACTCTTTTATAATTCCACAACTTGCTCTTTCTCTGCAAATTATTTTACTCATTCGAAATATAATTCTTCCTATTTATATCGCAATTACTCAACGGGGAAAACCATGAACGCCATAACTTCTTATTTTCTTTTTTTAAATATTTATACTTTGCAATTAATTGAAATAAGTAACTTCCTGAAAATTTTAACCGCCAATTTCTTCGGGAAAGGGCTTCAAGATAACTGCTTCCGAAGTATCTATCTACCCAAAATACGGATTAACTTTTGCCAACATCACCACTAGTTTCCTTAGATTCCCGATCTTACTAATATATATATATATATATAAGCTTTGTGCCTGCTTAGTCAAAATAAATAAATAAAATAAATAAATCGATATTTCATCTTTTTTCATCGCACCAAACCCAATTCCGATATATCCCTCCCCTCGTCTTTCACTCTAAAAAAAATTCCCTTACACGCTGCATCTATGCTCGACCACCGACACAATAGCTATGCCTTATTACCAACCACCAAATAAATCTATTTACGTACTACAATTTTCTTGACTCACTCCCCTCTCATTTTCTCAGCCATTCAATGATTAATGGGCCACGCGACGCCATTAAACATTCCACTCGCTCACTTTTACTCACTCTCTCTCCTCCTCTCTATCTTTCTATCTGTCTCTGTCTGTCTGTCTGTCCCTCTCTGTAATCCTCTTTATTTCTTTCAGCCTCTTTCTTTTATTGATCTAATTTTTGCTCAGCTCGCACAGCCTTTCGGCAATTTTGCTTGAATTCTATTATATATATATATATATATATATATATATATATATATATATATATATATATATATATATATATATATATGTATGTATGTATGTATGTATGTATGTATGTATGTTTTTCGTTATTCTGACTGTATGTCTCGGCAAGACTAAAAAAAATATTTCCTATTCATCGTCGTTCTCTCAATTTTATAATTATATCATATTAATTATCGTAATTAATTATTGCTAAATTAATCAGGAACGCCACACTTCCAATGCTAGCTAGTTGTGACAATGACTAGGCTTCGATTTTTACTAGTAGCCTCCTGTCATTTCATTTACTGAACTAACACCCTGACAAAAAAAAAAAAAAAAATCTTGGGCCACAAATTCTTCCATCAAACATTCCTTTAAATTAGTGTTCGCGACAGGGGCCCATATGACCCTTAAAAGGTCCATATGAGAATTTATTGTTAAAGTTTATGAGCGATAAACTGGTTATGATTTTACTATACACGAAATATCGTTTGAAATTTTTCATAGGCGCAGGAGTGGCTGTGTGGTAAGTAGCTTACTTACCAACCACATGGTTCCGGGTTCAGTCCCAATGCGTGACACCTTGGGCAAGTGATTTCTACTATAGCCTCGGGCCGACCAAGGCCTTGTGAGTGGATCTGGTAGACGGAAACTGAAAGAAGCCTGTCGTATATGTAAGTGTATATATATATATATATGTGTGTGTGTGTGTGTGTGTGTGTCTGTGTATATGTTTGTGTGTCTGTGTTTGTCCCTCTCCCAACATCGCTTGACATCCGATGTTGGTGTGCTTACGTCCCAGTAAAGTAGCGATTCGGCAAAAAGAGGCCGGTAGAATAAGTACTAGGCTTACAAAGAATAAGTCCTGGGGTCGATTTCCTCGACTAAAAAAAAGATGGTGCTCCAGCATGGCCGCAGTCAAATGACTGAAACAAGTAAAAGAATAAAAGAATACAGTTCCTAAAAATATGTGATTATAAAAATATAAAAGGGATTTTTGAAACATGGAATGGCTATGAGGGTCCCCCAAGTAGGAAGCAGAAAGGATCCAAAGGCAGATCTTACTACTCAAAACAGACCATTTACAGCCAGTTCTGTGTTCTGCTAATCAGAGCACCACCACCGAATATTCCCCACCCCACTAAGAACCTTAATGGTGGCATTATCGCAATCCTTTCTTGTCCTCTTTCCTTGTGTCTGTCAGTTAAATCTATTCTAAAAGATTAGAATCGATAATAAAGCTGTATTTACCAAGCTGTTCATAAATCCCACTCAAATGACAATACGCGTCAACTTTCAATTCTTCCGTTTTTGATGCTGTTTAGCTCAAAGGGAACCTTGATCGAGCAAACCTATGGTTAAAGGACTCCCACCATTTTCTCTTCTCCTCAGATATTGAACATCATGTATCACATTATCCAATGTGTCCTTCCCGAAGACGGTATAGTTTGGTTGTTAGTTCTAGCAAGTCTAGATATCAGTTAGAGACTTTCCTTTCGGTTCGTCCGTCTGAGGCCTGTAAAAATAACCATCGGCAAGCGACATAAAGAAGTCAGCATTGTAGTGGAATTGGTAAACCAAAAATCAATAAACCAATTCCAATCTGGATTATAGCTATTTCATTTACGCAACAGATGCTTTTGGGAAAAAAAAGTAACCCCCCTCACATGAACAGACATCCTTAAATATCCTCCATTGATGGCTAACTCTGATCAATTAAAGTAAAATTACTCATCATCATCATCATCATCATTGTCGTCGTCGTCGTCATCATCATCATCATCATCATCATCATCATTCTGCACGCTGGCACAATCGTTAGCACGCCGGGAAAAATGCTGCGCGGTATTTCGCCTGTCTTAACATTCACACTCTGAGTTCAAATTCCGTCGAGGTCAATTTTTCCTTTCATCTGAAGGAACAAGGTCTAAAATTATAGGGGAGGGGGTAAGTCGATAGAATCGACCCCAGTACATGACTGGCACTTATTTTATCGATACCAAAAGGACGAAAACCAAAGTCAGCCCCGGCAGAATTTGAACTCCGAACGTAAAGACGTACGAAATGCTGCTAAGCTTTTCGTCCGGAGAGCTAACGACTCTGTCAACCCTCCGCCCTCAGTTATGTAATATCAATAGCAATAAGCTAACGCATAAATGTCTGACGAAACACTCTTTCACAGAGTCTAACTCAGCACACACCCAGGATAATTATCAAAACACAATAACATAATTCATCTACAACAAATAACAACAATTTTCAAACCAAATATATGATCTGGTTCAATCCCCCGTTCACTGTTAATCACTAACACTTCGTCCACAAAATCAATAAAACTCATAAATCATTTAACAGAATCAATTTAAAAGCCGTCTACTCTACAACCGTTGACATGGGGAAAAATCATTATGTTACATAACAGTAACAATAACAAACGACCAGTAAAAAAAAACAACAGAAAATAGCACTTACTAAGAGATTGGTGGAGGCACATGGCGTAGTGGTTAGAGCAGCGGACTCGCGGTCGGGGGATCGCGGGTTCGAATCTCAGACCGGGCGATGTCTGAAGGTAATGCCTCAGACATTGCTCCGGCAGAAGGTAGTCCCGAACTTCTACTGACTCATTTTCCAGAACTTTCCCTCACTCTTTCCTCCTGCATCTAGCATCTCATCTGTGACGGACCGACGTCCCGTCCAGGTGGGGTAACCTATACACAATTGAAACCGAGAAACCGGCACTTATAAGCCAAGCATGGCTCGAGAAGGGACAAACAACAACAAAAGATTTAGTTGCGTCTTCTTCCCCATCAGTTCTTGGGTGATGATATCACATGGCAGGTTATGCCGTTATTACATTCGCAAAGACACTCCGCAATCACTGTATCTGGCAATGACAAGAAATTCATTTAAAGGTAGATTCCATCAACATATGAAACATTTTAGTGACACTCCGTGGGTTATGACGACGAGGGCTCCATTTGGTGCGATCAGTGGAACGGCTTGTTTGTGAAACTAACATGAAAGTGGCTGAGAACTCCACAGGCACGCATACCCTTAACGTAGTTCTCAGGGAGATTCAGTGTGACACAGAATGTGACAAGGCTGTCCCCTTTGAAATTAAAGGTACAAATAAATTTTGCCTGATTTTTGGAGTGGCTCAACGTGAAATAAAGTGTCGTGCTCAAGGACAGAGTGCGGCGCCGGGAAACGAACTCACGACTGTAAGCCGGATATTCTAACCACTAAGCCACGCGGCTTCATGAAAACTTTTCAAGCAACATTAAGAAATTCCATATGCGCATGCGTGGCAGTGTGATAAGAAGCCTGCTTCCTAACCACATGGTTCCGGGTTCAGTCCCACTGCGTGGCACCTTGCGCAAATGTCTCCTACTACTGCCCCGTGTTTCCTACTATAGCCTTGTGAGTGGATTTGGTAGATGGAAACTGAAAGAAGCCCCGTCATATATATATATATATATATATATATATATATATATATATGCTTGTATATATTTGTGTGTTTGTATTTGTCCCCTTACCATCGCTTGATAACCGATGTTAGTGTGTTTACGTCCCTGTAACTTAGCGGTTCGGCAAAAGAGACCGATAGAATAAGTACTAGGTTTACAAAGAATAAGTCCTGGGGTCGATTTGTTCGACTACAGGCGTTACTCCAGCATGGCCGCAGTCAAATGACTGAAACAAGAATAAAAGAATAACAGTCTCGAACGAAAATATTAGTCTTCGAGATTTGTAGGAAGGAGAGTTGGGGTGGGGGCTAGGGGAAGTAATCATCAGTCTCGACTCCTGTCTCAAATGCCTACCCCCCACCCCACGAAAGGCTTTTAATGTCCGGCTGGTGGTTGCTTTAATCCGGGAGATGGATGAAGTCCACCCAACTTCAAAACAACGTTAGTGAAGTAAATCAAATGAAATAAACACGAGCTGACAGTTTCTTTTCCTTCTGCAATTTATGTCTCTCCCCACCGCCATACTGTTCTTCTATGGATGCTGTTATTGTTTAAATCATTTCCAAGGAATTTCGTAGATTCAACTCCAATCCTTTTCCATTCCTTGTTTTATGTTTCTTAAGTTTCCATTTAAAATTGAATTTTCTGGCCAGGCCACTTATTCAAATTTCCCATTTTTCTCTGATGAAAATGTCATAAAATGAATAAATGAATTAATAAAACTTGATTAATTAAATTGCTGATATTCTAAACCATTATTTTCACAATTTCCAAACTACAGAGTGTTAATCTATTTTGTGTATTATTCAAGACAATTACCATTCTGTGTCATTATTCTCTTTAAAACTGTAAAAAATTGTTTTAATGAAATATCAATATCTGTTGTGAGGCTAACCTGTATTTAAGAATTATCAATGTTCTCTTGATACTTTCATAATTGTCGATGTATCGTGCTGTTAGCAGTATAATGTTAGGATCACGACTGCTAATATTTCTCCCGATTGCCAGCGTTTAGGTTTTACAACAGAAACGTCTGGGCTTTTATCACAACTGTTTCTTTTTGTTGTAATAACCAATAGCTAAAAACTTGATAAGATTTTAATGTATGTTATAGCAAGCTTTCAAGCTATTATTACTAGTGGTTAGTGATTAGGGTGTTGCACTCAAGATCGCTAGATCCTGAGTTCGATTCCCAGAGAAGGCGATGTGTTTTGTTCTTGAGCAAAACCATTCATTTCACCCTTCTCCAGTCTACTCAACAGTAAATGGGCCACCCTATGACGGACCACCCTTTCGATCGGCGCGAATGTTGGCCTACTCGCGAAGCCAACGGGGTGGCTTCTATCGAAAGCTAACACGATGCGAAGCGCATTGGGTCTAGCGATGTAAAAGCAACATCCAATAGTCTGGTCGACAACGTGCTCACGTGGTTTATACATATAGATACATGTATATATGTATATGTATATGTATGTGCGTACGTGTGTGTGTACGTCTCTGTGTGTTTATAAGCCATTTAAAAAGACACAAAACCGTTAGATTCACTTCAACATTTAAATCTCATTTGTGTCAAAATATTTTCGTCGCTTTGAGACCGCGACCTGTTCGCGGACAAAATGCTCAGATGCAGCACTTTCCGCTGCGGTCTTTGTGATATGGAAAAATGGCTCATCTGGAAAGGGAGCTTAGACCCCCGCCACATGTCTAAATTCAAGAACTGAACTTTTCAGATCATGTCTACATGTGGCTAAATATTTGTTACGTTTTTGCCCCCCCCCCCCGAGATTACTGATAGGACTTCCTTTCTATATTGTGTCTATGTACAAGCTTTTTATCTCTCTATACTTTCTACTTATATTTCTTATATATTTTAAATATTTTTTTACATATTTATAGAGATATTGTTTTACATATTTTTTACACATATTTTTTCTGCATTCTGCCTGTCACCCTGCTTTCTTCTTGTGCGTATATAGACGTGTATATGTAACCAATTGTGCGCGTTTTTAGATGTGTGTGTGTGTGCGAGTACTTGCGTATATAGGCGTGTGTGCGTGCATGCGAGAATGTGCGCATATAGACGTGTTTTACCCTTATGGCTTTTTTACACTTTTTTCTGTATTTTGCCTTTAACCCTGTTTTTTCTTGGGTATGCATATATAGACGTGTGTATGAACCTTTTTGTGCGCTTGTGTACGTGTGTGAGAGTGTTACGCGCGTGTGTGTGTATGTGAGCGTGTATGCGGGTATATATATATACATTTTTTTTTTGGCGAATGTGTGGGTGAGCATATGTGCATTTCAAGTGAGGGTGGATGAGTATATACACATAGGCGCATGTACGTGGGTGTGCGGGCGCGCATGTGTATATATAGACTTGTGCGCTTACACGATTACTATGGACATTTTTACTCCCTTACCTTTACTCCTCCCCCTCACTTAGCGGTCATTCTAATAGCTCTTTTGTCTTAATAACGGTCAATCACACAGTAATTTCTCTTTGTTTAACGGTCATTTTCATAGCATCCTTCGATGGCCAGATAACTGAAGAGATGGCGGCGTGGGTTTCCGCCCCGACTTCTGAAACTTGGAGTTTTATCATGGCTACCGAATAATTGTCACATATTATTTACAGATAAATTACTCTATTTGCATAATATCGAGGTCTCTTTTTTCTTTTGTTGTCTTACCTTTTCTATCAATATACACACACATATATATATGTGTATATATATATATATATATATATATATATATATATATATATATATATATAATCTCCATTTTCTCTTTCTTATATATATATATATATATATATATATATATATATATATATATATATATATATGCTTACATACTATCATAATATGCTATGTAAGACATTATAATATATTGTAATATATATAATTATAATATGTTATATTAAATATAATCATAATAGAATAGATTTCATAATATGTAACATGATATATATATATATATATATATATATATATATATATATATATATATATAGGATTTGATTATATTAAGTTTTATAAAGCAACAGTTTGAGAGAGAAGAGGGCGTCATAATTTATATTCGGTTAATGGACGTATTTCCAGTGACAGACGTTAAACGGATGTCGGGCACCCCGTTGTGAAAATCATTAGTACTATAACCTAGTATGCTACCATCAAGTGACTGATGAATTATTTCATAAAGATAAATTAATATGGTGAAAATAGCAAAAAAAACAATCTAATTTTAAATAAAATGACAAGCCGCCTATGGTGTAATAGGAATTGCTGGCAAACGGCTAGCGCTAAAAAAGCAATTTGTGTTTTTCTGATGAGCGTTTTTTGTATTTTAAATTAATCCCGACCAATAATTTTTGTAAATGCACAAATTTACAGTTCCTATTATGCGAAATATCTCTTGGTTATTAACTTGGCGTGCTTAATCTGACAACCAATATTCCGTAACTTTCAATATTTTGCTAGCACTCCTGCTTACAAGCGAGAAATAAGGTAAAAAAAACCCCCTAATTGATGCCTTCGTGTTTTCGGTAGAGGTGAGATTTCGGTCTTGATTTCAAAATGGTCTTCATTAAAATGAAATTTATCTGTTAATCTTTGCAGACAAGATAAACGTTAACTTGCAAATGGAAGAAAATGTGTAAAAGAGCAGAGGAAGAATTGAATGGTTTTACTGGACGGGTTCTTTGCTCGGTTCCTAAAACAGAGAAAAATAGAGAAATTACAAACGAAAGAAGAACAAAATCAATTAATGGTAAAGAGGAAGTTACCATGGTAGGGTGGTTCAGCGAATGACTGGGTGGAATAAGGGTAGACAAGGAGGAATGGCGAGAATCGAGTAATTCTTTACCTCTATCTCTATGTGTTGTGTCTGAAAAGGAGAGGAGGGAGAGAGATGAAAGGGAAGAGGAGAGAATTATGAGAGATGGAGAATTATGGATAAATGAAGGGGGAGGGGGGAGGGGAGAGAGAAAATCTGAGAGAAAAAATTTGGAGATAAAAAAGATAAAGAGAGAAGAGAAGATTGATGGAGAGTTTCAATAGATCTGATGGGAGAGAGGGAATTAGGAGAGAGGGAAAGAGTAAAAGTGAATGACTGAGGGAGAGAGAGAAGGGGGGATAGGAGGAGAAAGAAAGAATGAGTAAGGGAGTGTGTAAGGGAGGAAATGAATGATGGCATCAGAGAGGGAGAGAGAGAGAGAGAGAGTCGTAGAGAGGAAGACTGATGCTTTTGGTACAAGAAAAACCAAACTGATGCAAGGAAGAAGAGGCTGATGAAGACAAGGGTGTAAAAATATAAAATTAATGGCGTATGAAAGAAGAGTGGCAGGAGGAAGATCTAGAGAGGGGGGAGGGAGAGAGAGAGCGAGGGAGGAGAGAGAGAGAGGGAGAGAAAGAGAAAGAGTCATTGACTGTTATTAAATGGTAACTGAGAAAAAATAGAGTTTAGAGAAGACAAGAAGAAAGAGAGATTGAATGTCTAAAATGAGATGGATGTGATATTGTGTGGAGAGGAAGAAAAGAAGAAGGAGAGGAATCAGTTGATTGAACATTAGGGTTTGTTAAAGAAAGGAACAAAATTAATGATGAGAACAATTACAGTCGTTCTTCGAATTAATTACAAGTGTGGTAAGGATGTATTTAGGTTGACCTTTCAGTTACATTTCTGAAGTGGAAATGAAATGGTTTACGTCAGGAATCCTCATGTCTAATGAAAATTGAATTTTGGTTGTAAGGAAATATAGTTTAAAATAAGTTATTTTGTGGAATTTGCAAGGATATAAAGTGAAATCTCAACATAGTTTAATATAAATTCTAGAATAATGATTGTTATGAACGAGGTAAAAAGATCCGGTATTTTAAGGGCGGGAAAAATGGGTTTTATATATATATATATATATATATATATATATATATATATATATATATAATGAATTGTAAATGCAAAAAATAAAAACAAAAACACAAAGGATTCTGCGGTACACGTGTTTCAAGCTTTATATCAGTGTATAATTGACAATACAAAGCTATCTTCAGCCGCAGAAGTATTTCTCTCCCAAGAAATTATATCACATCGGCGTTAAAGGAGGAAGAAAGGTGAGATGTAAGGGGTGAGGTTCCTTTTGGTATTTTGCATTGTACTATACATTGTACTATACCTCGTAGAATTCTCCATTTACACGTAATTTCCTCGGTACTCCGAAATCCGTCCATACCTTGACACGATTCAGTGTGTAGTGTTAAGTTGGTGGTTAAGAACAATATAATAAAATGACAAAATGAAATAATAATATAAAATAAAATAGGAATATAAAATCCTGAGAAGAAAAGAAAAAGTAATACACAGATATTCATGTAAAAATAAAAATAAAAATTAAAATAAAAATAAAATTAAAATAAAACATAAAAGGAGTCAAATCGGTGGGGCGAGTAATCTAAGAAAGGTATAAGTTAGAGGTGTTAAGCCCTCTAAAGGATAGAAGTATCCGGAGGCACTCCTGGTAATCACCTCAGTAAGTATGGTCCTTGGTATAAGGTATACGGCAGCAGGTAATTTAAGGGGTAAACGGTAGTTTAATGTATATATAGACGATAAGAAAATGGAGGAAAAACAACAAATAGAAGTGTGTCTGTTTTGCTAAAAAGCCATTATTTAGCACAACAGACACGCCATTTTCATAGCATTTTTGTTTGTCTTAATAACTGACGAGATGCCGGAGCAAATTTCCGCCCCGAAACTCGGAGTTTTATTATGGCAACCAAATAATTGTCACATATATTACAGATAAATTCCTCTATTTACATTACTGGAGTCCGGAACTCCCATGGAAAAAAAGAATTTCGCCGCCTGGTCTAACACAACCACTTGGCACTTGGGGTCCTATTGAGAGAGAGGTCACTAATATTTGATACAAGGTTTGAATCTGTGGCTACCTCATCCCCTCCAAAGCAGTGGTCACTGTTGTACTCTCTAATTAAAAAACAAGATTCTGTTCCGTTGCTTCAGCACATTCATTCGCTTTAGTACAAGACTTCAAACAAATTATATCCTACTCGAAATAACAGCTCTTTAACCCTCATCTCCCAGCGGCTATTAAAAAGATGACGGACTCATTAGGCAGCATCTTTCATCTTTTATCTTTGACTTGTTTCAACCATTAGACTGCGGCCATACTGTGGCACGCCCTAGAAGAAATTTTTGTCGAACGAATCGACCTCGCTACTTATATTCTTAAAGCTCGGAACTCATTTGTCGAACTGCAAAGTTAACGGGGCATAAACACCCCAACACCAGTTGTCAGGTGGTGGCGAGGCACATACACGCACACACATACACATACACAAACACACACACACATACACACATATATACGACGAGCTTCTTTCAGTTTCCATCTATCAGTTCTACTCACAAGGCGTGTATGTGTGTGTGTGCGTATGTAAGTATAAGTGTGTGCAAATGTTTCAGTGGATTTTACTTAGAAATGTCTAAGAGTAAAGTTGTTGTTGCGATTGCTTGGGTCTTAGTTCCGATCGAAAAGACAAAGGTAGTCCATCCGTGACCACCCTAGCCTTTTCCTGTGTGCAAGAGAACGAGAAACATATCCACAGCCTCCTTCTGAGACTGTGAGATATGATTTAGAGTAGGATAACTGCTATTTCCAGCAGATGGAGCGACCGCGTAGAGGGTTCGTGGTTTGCTGGGGGCAGCAAAGTGAGATAATTAGTGGTTGCTATGGTAACAGAGATTCTGAAATGTAAACTATTTATTTGACGGTGCCGAGGCCTGCTTCACACAATGGCAGTTTTATTAATGGATTAATGGATAGGGTTAGACTGAAGGGGTTCTTAGAATGAACGGGGACAGCGGCGGCGGGGGCGGCGGGGGCGGCGGGGGCGGCGGCGGCGGAGCTGTTTGTGGTGAGAACGACAATAGCCATAGTAATACAGGAAACAACGACGACGGTAATGAGGGTGAAGACGACGGTGGCGATGTTAATGGTATTGGTGATGACGACGATGACGATGATGATGATGATGATGATGACGATGATGATGACGATGATGATGACAATGATGGTGATGATGATGATGATGATGACGACGATGATGATGATGATGATGATGATGATGATGATGATGACGATGATGATGACGATGATGGTGATGATGATGATGATGGTGATGACGATGATGATGATGATGATTGATGGTGATGATTGATGAAGGGGATGATATTGATGATGAGGATGGTGGTCCTGGTGACGATGAAGACGATGAAAATGATGATGATGATGATGATGGTGGTGGTGGTGATGACGACAGAGGGAAAGGAGATTCAGGGGAGATGAAGAAGTGCAGCAGAGTCAAGGAATGGGGTGGGGTGACTGAAAGGGGGATAGAATGAGAGAGAGAGGAAACGATGGAAATAGAAATGATCTGCGAAGTAGTTGGTTCGCCTCTGGCAGAGTGTAGCCTTGCCATCCATCCATCCACCCACCCACCCACCCACCCAACCGACCAACCAACCAACCAGCCAACCTGTTTCGTTTCCACAATGCCATTGTAACACATTCTCTTCCTCGAAACTCACTTCACACCTCTAACATGGAATTATTTGAAGAAATTTTAATTCTTTTATTCTTTTACTTGTTTCAGTCATTTGACTGCGGCCATGCTGGAGCAGCTTTTCAGTCAAGCAAATCGACATCAGGACTTATTCTTTGTAAGCCTAGTACTTATTCTATCGGTCTCTTTTTGCCGGACCGCTAGATTACAAGGAATGATAATCATTTTTAAAAATCGTTATTTGCACAGCGAGATCTGGAACGATTCTTTGCATATCCATTCTAGGCAGGTTCTGGCGCAAAATATGATGATCGCCATTGTGTTCGTCATAGCAAAATAAACATTTCTTTTCTTTTAAGACGATTTGCAATCTATTTGGCACATTGACGCACAGGATTCTGGGACACTGGCGTTTCGATATGTTTTCCCTCGTCAGACAGAAGCACCCGAATCTTTGAGCCTAATTCAAGCCGGTCACTTTCATAATACTTTCAGCGAACAAATTGTTTGCTGATGAGTGATATTGGTCTACTACTACTACTACTACTACTACTACTACTACTACTACTACTACTACTACTACTACTACTAATAATAATAATAATAATAATAATAATATGGAGACCTGAGAATTGAGATCGCTAAGATGTGGCAACTACAAGAGTCAAACATAAAGGTTATCCCTATTGTCATCGGAGATTGAGTTCAATACCACCCAATCTAGAAAGCTTAGAAATACCCTAAAAATCGAGGTGTATTGCAAAAGTCAACGTTACTTGGAATTGCACACATATTGCGTAAAGTACTGTCTGTCTGAGATCCTTGTTGTGACTTGACAAACAGTACAAACACCCCCGGTAGACACAATATCTTCAATCAACATCACGATATTGTATACTGTGCGACATCTATAATAACAACAAGAACAACAACAACAACAACAACAACAATAATAATAATAATAATAATAATAATAATAATAATAATAATAATAATAATAATAATGATAATGATAATGATTATGATGATGATGATGATGATGATGATGATGATGATGATGATAATCATCATCATTATAACAATGCTTTCTACTAAAAGCACAAGGCCTGAAGTTTTGGGGGAAGGGTGAAGTCGATTACATCGAGCCCAGTGTTTCTGATTAGTTTGTGAATAGTTTGTTCGTGCGTATGTATGTACGTAAAGATATATGCACGTATGTGTATAATAAGTATGTATGTGTTTACATGTTTTAAACAGAAACTATAATATGTTGTTGTCAATCTCTTATCAAGTCTCTTCCAATTTATGGATTATAAATTTCAACAAATATAAATCCTTTGAGATGATTTGTCTCGTCTATACCTTGTAGAAGGATCTTCGCCACTATCGACGATTAATGCTCGAGTTCGATTGCATTATTGTAAAAGTAGCTGAGTATCTCTCAGAAAGTTGTGCCCAGAATGTAATACCTAGGACAGGGTCAGTGTGACAACTGTACAACTATTTGACAGGCTTTTATAGTTTTCTTCCACACAGCTTCACTCATAGGTCTTGGGTTGACCCCGACGCCATGCTGAGATATATTTACCCAAGATGCTTTGCGATGCAATCGGACCTGGTGGCATATTAACCATACGAACTGTCCGACTTTGTTAATCTATACCTCGACGCATATATGCACAAATACAAGCACGATGAAAACACATACGCACGCACACATGCACACACGCACACACGCACACACACACACACACACACACACACACACACACACACACACACACACACACACACACACACACACACACACACAGATATAGGAGTGTCGTGTGTGTGTTTATGTATGTAACAGGTACATTACTTATTTATGAAGACCAACGTCAGATCTAAGCAGAGTTAAACCCGAAGTAGTTTATTGCATCTTTACTGGAACCAGGATTACAGGTAAGCGGAATTAAGTCAAAGACTAGGAAATCTCCGGCAACCTAGAATATTAATATCAAATAGAAAGACAACCTTGCCACATGACTACATGGGAACGGTGTAAGCAGTAGATGATATACATAAGCACATACATACATACATACATACATGCATGCATACATGTATATTTATGTATATACACATGTGTATTTATGTATATACATATAGTATATACATATACGCACAAATATATATATATATATATATATATATATGTACATGTATATATATATATATATATCAGTATATATACATATGTACATACATGCATACTTACATGCATACATAGATGTGTATTTATGTATATACATATCTATATATTTACATACATATAAATATATACATATACAAATACATACATGCATACATACTTACAAATATACATACAATACATACATTCATACATATATTTATACTTACAAGCACACATACATACATACGTATATGCATACATACATGCATACATACATACATACACACACACTCGTACATACATACATTGCTATACACACACTCGTACATACATACATTGCTATACACACATTTATATCACGAAAAAGACAATATTAAGATTGTAGGATAAGATTACTCTGTTGTTGACAGAAATATGATTCCGAACAATGTGCAGCGTAAAAACAAAGTTGTGCAGCGTCGACTTAAATATCTTGTTTACTTGGGTATATGTTTACGTAACGTGAAGAGCCTCCAGGAAAATGGAGGCGAACGTATCCTGATTGGGAAACATTAGCCTTGGTAAGAGCTACCAGATGAGAGCACAATGAAAGAAAAAAACTGGTAACGGAAATAAATACTTTTAAATAGGTAGAATGTCAGAACTCGTTTAGGTATTAGGGAATAAAAACGAAAATGTAGAATTATATTTGAAAAAAAAAAGGATGAGTGAAGAAGAGAAAACAAAGTGTTGGAGTGACAGAAGAATGATTCTGGTTGTAAGTCTGAAAATATTAAGGAAAATGTAAAAAGAGAAAAGAAAAAGGAAGAGATTTTGCCGAGAGAAGAAAAAATGGGGATTTGCAGCAGCAAAAGGTAATTATATGTAAATAACGACACATATAGGGGACACATATCTAGATATGTGTATACGCATGCGTAAGTACAAAGATATGTGCATACATAGATACACACATACAAGTATAGACATACAAGCTTTCCTACCTATCTACCTACCTACATACATACATACATGTTATAAATAATATGTAAATATATGCATATATCGATACATATATGTACATACCTAGATCTATATGTATACATACATGCATATATGGGTACAGGACATAAAAAAAACCTTAAACACAATGAGAAACGAAAACATATAAACGAAAACAGAAATCGAACTTTCTTCGAGCAACGGAAAAAACTAACAGAGAAACGAGACATGCAACATAAAGTGTATAACCCTTCGTCAGTTGTCCCTGTCCTATCTACTCCGTGCTTCGAAGGCAACACATATATATGTACATACATACATATATACCTGTACCTACCCACACCTTAGAATCATCATGGCATCAGATGTGGCTTTTTAAACCAGACAATATTCTGAAAAGACAACCACGTCGATTACACCTCCGATTTGGACCCTCAAGAGCTGCAGTTAAGTTCTGATCTTTGCGGATCTTCAAATGTCTTTTGAGGCCTCCGTTAGATTTGCAAACCTTCTGGCATACATACACAGACATATATATGCATACATGTATATATATATATATATATATATATATATATATATATATATTTATATTTAAGTATGTATATATGCATATATATATATATATATATATATATATATATAGATAGATAGATAAATAGATAAACAAACAGATAGATAGATAAACAGGCACACAAACGGACAGATATATAGATAGACAGACAAATAGATAGACAGACAGACAGATAGATTTACAGACACACAGACGGAAAAATATATAGACAGACAGACAGACATATAGATAGATAGATATGAATTTTTACTTCAGAATGTAGTGAAGGAATAGCGTCAGTCTCATCGCCATCAAGTGTTCAACTTCTTATTTTACTCTCAAACCGAAAGCTATCTTCGTGTTCTCTTAGAATATATTGGTTTGCTCCCTCATTTATATCCCTTTCGAAAACTTTCTCCATTAAGTTGATGAGATTCTCGCATGTCGGAATATATTTTCACTATGTACCTTTCCTAATGATTCTTTCTTAACAGAGCCTGCCCCATTGCCTGCCGTTCAAGAACTTCACCAATGAGAACGATAGATAAGAATAGTCGTAGCTCGAACGTCTCCACCATAACAGAGACTCTATAGTGATTAAACAGATTCTTTTCTACTCTGGATACAAGGCCTGAAATTTATGGGGAAGGGGCCAGCCGATTAGATCGACCCCAGTGCGTAGCTGGTACTTAATTTATCGACCCCGAAAGGATGAAAGGCAAAGTCGACCTCAGCGGAATTTGAACTCAGAACGTAGCGGCAGACGAAATACCGCTAAGAATTTCGCCCGGCGTGCCAACGTGTCTGCCAGCTTGTCACCGCCTTACAGATTCATTATCTTAACATATTTATGGTAGTAGAGTTCATACAACTCATTAGTGGTGGTGGAAAAAATTAAGTGAGCGTCTGTACAATTGGAAAATTTACTTTGATCTCAGTATGAATGTTTGTATGTTACACAACGACTAGACACAAACTCATCCGCCTGTCTGTCAGACTCCCTCTCTCTCTTTCTCTCTGTGTATGTGCATATATATATATATATATATATATATATATATATATATATATATATATATATATATATATATATATATATATATATATATTCTGTCATTGTTTTATTCTTTTGCTTGTTTCAGTCATTTGACTGTGACCATGCTGGAGCACCGGCTTTTAGTCGAAGAAATCGACCTCTGACCTTATTCTTTGTAAGCTTGGTACTTATTCTATCGTTTCTTACGGGGACGTAAACACACCAACATCGGTTGTCAAGCAATGGTGGTGGTGCTATTGCCTTCTCTCCAAGCAATCACTATTTTTTTCTCATTAATGATATCTCAGTTTTACAAAATTCTTTTGATTCTTCAAACTATTCCCCTTTCCTTTCCGAGTTGGTTTCAATTGTCACCAAAGGATTGTTCTATCTTCTCCCTGGCGATCTAGTTTAAATAAAGTGCAAATTGTTGTAATAAATCAAGTGTTTATCGTAAATCCCTTTTGAAAAATCACCTGACGAAACACATCTGCACCGAAAGATGCACCACAACCAATTGTCTAGAATGTCACTCGCGAGAGACCGATGCACGATGGTCGAAACGATCGTTGAGATTAATAAAGAATCACGTGAAAGTCTATTTTCTTTTTCTCTCTTGTTATTTACATGTGATGTGTGTGTGTGCATACACACACACACACACATATATATATATATACACATACAAATATTAAATGAAATGGAGAGATACAATTGACAAACTAAGAATTTATTTACATTATGATATAATATAATATACTATAAAAAATATAACAACAAATAAAAAAACAACAAATAAAGCCATCAATTCGTTTGGATTTATATACACTAGCTAATTTATAAAAATCCCTATCTATTTATAGAAGCCTCTTCAGGGCCTTGGCTAAAAAAAAAAACAGACGAAATTCCATGCAAAGGACTGTCAAATTGCAAAAATACTGATTCAAAATACCTGTGTTTAGGAGCGTGATGTATATACATATATTTAGGCTTTTATTGGTTTCAGCCATGCGGCTTTGGTCATGCTGGAGCACTACCATGGTATCTGACTTCCTCAGTCTGGGTGTTTCACATCACCACCCCTATATGTGCCTTTTTCCCTCCAATAGCAAGCCATGCTACTCCAGACTGATGACGAGCAAGACTCAGAAACTACTCTCTGGATGCAGGCTTAGCTGGGTGGAGGTGCTTGTCTCCCCCTTGTAAACATAAGGACACAGGAAATGTGTCAAGGCCGACAGGAAGCAGTGGTGCTTCCTAGGGCTAAATAGCAGTAGTATTATTCCCCTCATGGGACTGTCACATTAAGTTGACAGCATACAACTATATATATAGCGTGTGATGTGTGTTCGTAGAGCCATGTACGCGTGCATATATACATAGATGAACATGTATATTCTACTATGTAAATGTACTTTCATCGTTCTAGATCTACAAATAGAAACTGATTGCTCCCATTAAAAATTTGGCCACTTCTTGTGAGATATACTTTTTCCGTGCATAAGTTCGTGAGTGGCTTTTGAGTCGAGAGAGCTGTTTGAAAGTTGCATTAGAAAGAGTGAAAATATGCTTCACCTCGAGTGGCACAATGATGTTTGTCTTGTGTGATTCATAGATGTTTAAATGCTTGTTTTAGATCAGCGTGGCATATTTCTGCAGGAATGATCTTTGTGTCACTTGGGACAAGCGTATGGAGATGAGAACTGAGATGTGAAGTTAAGCTACCCGTAGAAAGGCATGGTTTAGCAAACGTTGTGCCACTGAAGGATGACGTTATTTTCGTGTTTAGCAAAGCATTTATACATAAATCACTCTTTTTCTTTTTTTTTTTTACTTGTTTCAGTCTTTTGACTGTAGCCATGCTGGAGCACCGCCTTTAGCCGAGCAAATCGACCCCCAGAACTTATTCTTTAGAAGCCTAGTACTTATTCTATCGGTCTCTTTTGCCGAACCGCTAAGTTACGGGGACATAAACACACCAGCATCGTTGTCAGGCGATGTTGGAGGGACAAACACAGACACATACATATATATATATACATATATACGACGAGCTTCTTCCAGTTTCCGTCTACCAAATCCACTCACAAGGCTTTGGTCGGCCCGAGGCTATAGTAGAAGACACTTGCCCAAGATGCCACGCAGTGGGGCTGAACCCAGGACCATGTGGTTGGTAAACAAGCTACTTACCACACAGCCACTATACACTGGGCTCTGTGTATATATCATCCGCCTACACATATATCTACATACATAAACGCATACATACATAATACTTACATATACATATATACATACATACGTAGAGGTATAGGTGTGCCCTTAACGTAGGGAAATTCAGCGTGATACAGAGAAACAGTAGAGGAATAGGTGTCAATCCATTATGGCCGTTCCTAACGACGCCTTTGATTGATTAATGAAAACGTTAAACCATTGTAAAAAAAACCGTTTTCGGGAGTTAAATTCAGGGATTTCAAAATGAAGCACATTCAAAATGATTTAACATAGTTTAAAATCCACGAAGATAAAACATTTGCAGTGATTCAGTTAACAGAGTGGATTTACCAGAATAGTGTATATTTAGTGCGTC
>NC_142931.1:3080973-3088473 GCF_046866305.1 Octopus bimaculoides
AGAGAGCCACACGTGCTACAATAAATCACACGTGATATAGACACCAACGCAAGATATTTCTTTTTTGTTTCAAAAGCAATCTGCATCCTGGCCAGCCTCGAAATGGCCCAGAAGCCTGACTGAATGTAGGTTGTTATTAATTGCAATGGAAACCAGCTTGTTATCTGTGTGCAGTTGGCCGTATAGCTTCCATCTTGATGTTTAAACACCCAGGTAATTATGGTGTATACACTGACAAACTCAGACTAATACACGCTTCCTTTTCGGCAATTAAAACTACTCTGCAATGAGAATGTAACATTCGCTCACACAAAACACACGCACGCACACATACATACACACACATACACACACGTACACACACACACATAACACTTACGTAAATACATACACTCGTACATACATGCATATATAAATGCATACATATATATATATATATATACATATACAAATATACACACACACAGCTATACGTAAATACATATTCATCTACACACATACATATACACATGCGCACACACATATGTACATATACATACATACGTACACACATATCTTGATATAGCAACATGTTTTATCTAAATATTACATGAGCCAACAAAGGAGCGCCTACATGATTGCTAGGTCTGCTAGAAATAACAACTCAGTCCCGCTTAAAGCGTAAGAAACACGTTGAATAATGCAGTTCTGGATTTCCGGCATATAGGGAACCAAAGGTAGAGCCCTGGATGGATTGCTCTAGATCATCGGTCTGCTTCATCAGGCTTTACCTTGAGGTTAATCACGACCACAGTATTATCATCATCATCAACATCAACAGCAGCAACAGAAAATAAAATATAAAATATATTGTTGACGTCATAAGAAACTTTTATAAACTTTCGAGAGAACGTGAAATTATTATTTTCGGGAATAAAGGTTCTCGAAGCACATCGCATGCAGCTATAGAGAATAGCATGTAAATATTGGATTGGAAACCCCTCTTGGATGAAAAAAAGTTGAAGTCTGCTCATGGGGCTCGAACTCATATCCCTTGTAGACATGAAACGCAGCCTTCTACTTTTTCTATCCAAACGGGATTTCAGCTCAATATTTATACGCTATTCTTTATAGCTGTATTTGATGTGATTCGAGCACCATTATTCCAAAGTGTAATAAAGTATATGTATGTATACTTGCATGAAACTATGTATGTATGCATGCATGTTTGTACGTATGTATGTATGTATGTGTGTGTGTGTGTGTGTGTATGTGTGTATGTATGTGTGTGTATGTATCTATGTGTGTGTGTGTGTGTGTGTGTGTGTGTGTGTGTGTGTGTGTGTGTGTGTGTGTATTTATATTTGTATGTATGTATGATTGGGTCAGCGGTCTTCGTATTAGCTTTCTCCTTTCTGGTTTTGAGAAGCCAAATTGCTCAAGATTGGCACCTAGGCAGCGTGTTACATATCTCAGTACACTAATAATTACAGGTACAAACCTGAACTTGTAATCTGGATAGAGTAACTGCAGATTTCTCAATAGTTCAGCATAGGTATTCTCTTTTTCACTGATCTTCATCTTTATGTTAATAACCGCTGGGCAGCTAATTTCCATAACCGTGCACAGTTTCTCTTCTCTATCCCAAATCACTATATCAGGTCTGTTATGCTTACATTTTATTGAGATCTTCACTGGGACATTCCAACAATATTCCTTTTCATTATCAGTGGCTATGGTTTCTACCATATTGTGGGTTCTTATTTCTTTGTCCTCGGGATTATCCTTCTGACAGATTTCATTATAGAATGTATGTATGTACGTGTGTGTATGTGCGTGCGTGTGCGTGTGCGTATGTATGTATGTATGTATGTATGTATGTATGTATGTATGTATGTATGTATGTATGTATGTGTGTGTGATAGTTTTTATATTAAATTTGTGTTATCTATTCTTATATGTTTTACAATATTGGTTTAATACATAACTAACGAGAATATAATATTAGCTTCAAATTTTTGCACAAAGCCAGCAATTTCCGGGCCAGAGGTAAATCGATTACATCGATCCAAGTGTTCAACTGGTACTTATTTCATCGACCCTGAAAGGATGAAAGGCAAAGTTGATCTGGTCAGAATCTGAACTCAGAACATAAGCGAATTGCATGAAACATTTTGTCCGCCGCCTTCGTCAAGAATATTTTGGTTTTCAGTTTTGACACAGGACCAGAAATTTTAGGGCAAGGAGTCAGTCAACTGCATCGACACCAGTGTTCAACTGGTACTTACTTTATCGACCCCGAAAGAATGAAAGGCAAAGTCGACCTCCGCAGAATTTGAACTTAGAGTGTAAAGACTAAAGAAATGCCGCGAAGCATTTCTTTTTCTGGCGCCGTAACGATTCTGCCAGCTCGTCGCCTTAAGAACTAATATTAAAGGATGAACGGAATAATCGGCTACTTTAAAAACAGTCTTTGAGAATTTATATTCATAGCAGACTCCATTTTCGTAGTACATCGCTGAGGCAGTGTTTTATCTGTCTTATAGATTACATTAGAGGCACAACTTGCAGTCGTTTTCATCTCTACCTGTATTACAAAAACGACTTACAAGTCATCTGGTTTCTGTGTCTCTAGCGTGGTACATTACAGGCACGATACCTAAGCAGTTTAATCAGTGTCTGGCAGACGACAGTTGAATACGCAGTGTACTGAACGTCTGCTGCAAGTTTAACGAATTTATCATATAGCCACCGGGTGATTGATGTAAATACTGCGAATGTGTGTTAAGCGGGGATTTATTAATAGGTGTGAGGGGCGGAAGCTACATAAGTGCTTAACACCCAAGGCATTTACTTAGTGGAAAGCTTCGTAGATTTACGTAGCTGTAGTTACTAAACTAATGTGTTAGATATTAATATGATGCTCACGTATTCTTAACTAGCATCAGACTATCCACAGGGATGTCTTCAGGCAAGAGACACATTTTGCTGATTATTGTAGCATGTCTCTCTGAATAGTAATGCAATTAGGGATTCGTGGAAAGTATGTTGCCTTTAAGACCTTAAGAAACATTTTCTAAAATTCTATATGCAAGTACCCTTAGTACCCAGAATCGGAGTTTGTAACGGAAGAAAGAACAGAAGACAAATTAATAATTCTCACACATACATACGTACACACACATATACATTCATCACAAACACAAACTCTCACACACACACATATACACATAGGTATGTATGTGTGTGTATATGTATGTATATGTACATATATGTGTATATGTACATATATGTATGTATGTATGTATTTCTTAAGCAGCAATATTATTGATAGTGACTTCGAAGTTTCAGCCATCCAAGCTGTTATCAGACTCCGATGCATTGAAGTTAATGTTGGCTTAGTATAGTCTCTATTGAAATAAAAATTTCTTTGGGTATATGGGATTGAGCGGAGTAGTCTGAAGCAGTCCATACTTAGCTAGCCCATACTTCGAAGTCACTGTCAATAATATTCTTGCTAAATAATAATAAATTTGTACTGTACAAAAGTATATATTTTTTGTACACTACAAAAGATTATATCTATCTATCTATCTATCTATCTATCTATCTATCTCTCTATCTATCTATCTATCTATCTATCTATCTATCTATCTATCTATCTATCTATATATATATATATATATATATATATATATATATATATATATATATATATATATATATATATATACATACATACTAGAAGAAGCTCACTTAAAAAATTCTCAAATACGGATTCAGCATTTTGACAGACCGGTCACTGGTCAATCTTATATACACAAGTACTATAATCTTTTTAGGATCTCGAAAAATTTTTTCAAGAACCTTCTGATTCTTTTAATGTGCTAGTTTCCTGGTATTAAATTGATATTAATTAATATCGAATTTTTACCATATTATGTTAATTATATATATATATATATATATATACATACATACATATGTGTGTGTATGAGTGTGTGTGTGTGTGTGTGTGTGTGTGTGTGTGTGTGTGTGTGTGTGTGTGTGTGTGTGTGAGTGTGTGTATACATTTATGCACATTTGCATATGGCGGCGGAAGGTTAATATGACACGTTCCTACTAAAGTACTTGGAAGTGAGTCTAACTTAAGTGTAGACATCTGTTGTAAAACAAAACAAACCCGAAATGGCAAAGAAGAAGCAGATAAATAAACCAATAAAGCCGTTACTGTCATCAACAATCTGACAGCTGAGCAGACACGATGAGAAGTAAAAATAATTAACATGTGACGTAATTTCGGAATAATTTCAGTGAAATATCAAAACAGGAATGGAGCACGTCTGTTTGGGTTGTTCGCTAAAGTCAATAACATTTGTTAAGTTAACCCCTGTCCCGGGTCACGGAGAAGAGTTTTTACTCGGCTCTAACTGACATAGAACAAGTAATTCTGAAGTGCAGCGAGAACAAATTCTTTGTTTAGTTTCAATAAATGATATTCTAAACTGTCAGCATTAATATATCAACACGGCTAGTTCTCTATCTCCCTCGAAATAGAGTAGAGGGAGACTTAGTTAAGAAACTAGAAGAGGCACTTACAACTGGCAGCGCAACCAACGTTTTGGCTGCGAGGATGGCCCTCGACCAACACCTCAACGCCAAACACGAAGGTTGCGTCGTCAGAGCTAAAATGCGTGCCTTAAGGAACGAAGGGATCGAAGCTGCGCGAGAAGCCCGGGTGGCGGAGGCGCAACGCGGTAACAGAGCCACCATTCGGTCTCTAATCGATGAACAGGGATGTAGTCTGCTCGAACCCGAAAGGATGTGTGGGGCCTTTCAACAGCACATTGCTCGACTGTTCGGTGCGAGCGGTGGGTCGGAACGCAGTATGGACTTCACTGTCTACCTGACCGGCCTGCCGCGGCTCTCGGCGGGAGAGGCAGAGTGTTGTGAGGGTCCCATCACATCTGCTGAAGTAAGGGATGCTATGGCGGGCTGCGCGAGGGATAAGTCACCTGGATTGGATGGTCTACCCTACGAGCTGTATTGTCAAATGCCAGACTTGTTTGGCGACCTCTTGGCATCAGTCTACTGCAACTGGCAACAAAACGGGAGAATTCCCGGTTTCGTGAGCCGAGGTGCAGTGACATTGCTGAAGAAAGACCCAAACAAGGGAAATTTTATAGATAATTTCAGGCCCATCACTCTGCTCAACGCAGATTTGAAAATTTTGGCCAAAGTAATAGCCGAGAGGTTGGCGCTTGTCATCGATAAACTGGTCGACAGGGCGCAAACATGCGCCGTGCCGGGCAGAAGTATCGATGACAACCTCCACCTCATGCGCTACATCATGGACAGGGTAGTTAAGGATCCTGGCATGGGTGGGGCGCTGATCAATTTAGATCAATCTAAAGCCTTCGATAGGGTCAACCATCGATACCTGGCGGCCGTCCTCAGGGCAGCTGGCTTTGGTCCCGTCTTCCGCGGTTGGATCGCTGCCTTGTATAGCGGCATCCGATCGGTAATACGGGTAAACGGTCACCTGTCAAAACCGTTCGACATCACGCGTTTGGTCCGTCAGGGATGTCCCCTGTCGGCGCTTCTGTATGTATTGACGATCGAACCACTACTGCGGAAGCTGGCGACACTTAGGGGTATCCTACGAGAGCTGGGTTGCGGGACGAGCGTGTCTGCATATGCGGACGATGTCACCGTCATAGTGTCGAGCGAAAAGCACGTCGAGATGCTAGGCGAGACACTTAAAGAATACGAAACGGTGACAGGAGCAAAAATTAACCCAGAAAAGTCAGTGGGTTTGTTACTCGGCACCTGGAGAAGCAAGCCCATACCGTCCAACAGTGACTCCGTAGTGGGACACTGGACGGACGGACCGGTTAAACTGCTCGGGGTCTGGTTCAGTCCGGACCTCCAAATGGATAAGAACTTGGACGAGATCACCAGTAGAGTGATCAAACTCAGCCAAACATGGGCTGAGAGAAAGTTATCTCTAAAAGGCCGGACGGAGGTGGCTAATGTGTATATCGCATCAGTCATCGATTACCGCCTGACCGTCGTGCCTTGTCCCGATGCCACCATCACGAAACTAGAACGCATACTTTTCCGCTTTCTGTGGAAGGGTGGCGTTCCGATGGTGAGGCGATCCATTTGCTGTCAACAACCATTACGTGGAGGACTGGGGATGCCGTGGTTAATGATGCGCAGACATGCGCTGAGACTGCGGCATCTCTGGAACTTCATTGACGACGGTGAACAGGTGTGGGCGCCGTTTGTGAGGCACGCCTTCCCGCAGCTCGTCTCACTCACCGAACTGCAAACATGGATCAGGAAGAGACCGAAACTGGGCGATTGGCACCGCGAGTGTCGCCACGCTCTACAACAGCTCTGCCGTCCGGGATCAAACTTGTGCAGCTTCCAAACGACCAATGCGTTCTATAGAGGACTAGTGGAGGGGAGGTCTGACGACACTCTCGGGGCAAACCTGGGTGTCGACAAGAAATTCCTAACCCGCCTTTTCAAGACGACGTTCGGGCCGGGGCCTATGGATAATTTCCAGAGATCCCTGGCTTGGCAATGCTATCGAGACGCACTACCAGTTCGAGAGAAGATCTACAGACACGGTTCGAAAACCACCGGACCGACCTGCCCGAGATGCGGTCAGAGCGACGAAACCGTTCTGCACGCACTCGTGCAGTGTCCAGATATTTCAGAGCTGTGGACCTTCGTCGAACGGCTGTTGTCGCGTGTGGGACGAGCCCACTTATCAGCCGAGTCTATCGTGAATATTGTTCCGCCACCTTCCTTTAAACGGGAAGGAAAAACGGTTTTTGTAATACTGATAGCTATGGCAAAAGAATGCGTGTGGTGGACGCGTTTGAAAGGTCTACAAACAAACACTTTCCTCTCTGGTCAGTCCCTCGTCAACTTTTTCAAGTACCACTTGAAACGGAGGATGAGGATAGAGAGGAAAGTGTTGTCGAATTAAAGTTTCAATAAAAAATGGGTAAATGTGGCAAGAATGGTAAGAATGAAAGACGACACCATTTTAAGCATAGACTTGTAATAAAAAGAGACAAAAAGAGAGAAGGTACTTACTTTCATGTACCTTTTAAAAAAAAAGCCTGAGGTGACCGTGGTCTTTTCCGTAGGCTTTTCTCTCCACGGATAAACCTAATCTGTTCCCCGTTTTTTACATCGACTGTGATACACGATCCCTATTGATGGCCCCCCACCCACGTTTTTTTTTCCTTCCCGCGATCCCTTTTGATCGAAATTATCCCCCCCCAAGAAAAGCTCTACTTTGTAATTTGTCCATTTTCTGTATTTAGCCCTGTGTGGCTATAATAAAAAGATATCTATCTATATATATATACATGTGTATGTGCGGGAGTGTATGAGTGTGTGTATGTATATATATATATATATATATATATATATATATATATATATATATATATATATATATATATATATATATATATATATATATCTGTATCTATCTAT
>NC_142931.1:3098473-3113473 GCF_046866305.1 Octopus bimaculoides
TTAATGGTTTATAAAATATCATAATTATTTAGTATAAGTAGTGTTATTATTATTATTATTATTATTATTATTATTATTATTATTATTATTATTATGACTTACATTATTTACATTTGACGGATATTTGTCTTCATCTTGTTTGTTGTTAACACAACGTTTCGGCAGGTATACCTTCCAGCCATCATCAGGTGTCTTGGGGAAATTTTGAACCTGCACGGGCATATGGCGTAGTGGTTAAGCGTGCGGGCTACTAACCCCAAGATACCGCGAACGATGTAATCGACTCATCCCCAAGCTGCTCTTGTGGAAAAACTTTGAAATAATTAATATAATGTTTATTATAACGATTCTTACATAATTATGTGTTTAAATATTAAAATATTGAGATTGGTTTGTTATATAATAGTTTAGTTAATTAAGTAAATACTAGTTGAATACTATATACAGATATGGCAACATTAGAGACACCACAGAAAACAATAAACTGTATTCGTTTGTTAGCATAATAGTAATAGCATCAGCACCATTTCTCCATGCGCACAGCCATACAGCCATATCCTAATCAGTGAATCTAAAATATTTTCAACAACTGTTTTGTTCAGTGGCTTCTAACTCCATCTGTATCCATTCAACGCTTGACGTCTGAAATATGAATGATGTATGCAGTATTGTCCTAAAGTACGGCCATACTGGACAGCTAACCAGGCCAACCACGGGTCTAGAGGGGCGACCAAGTCAATTCAATGATGAATCTGTTATAAAACTTATAAAGTAGGTGTTGCTGTAGCTCGTAGAATATATTCATAGACTGATGGTTACTAGCTGTTTGGGAAAGAGCTCACTCGCTAAATTCAGACTCGCGAAGAGTTTTCTGACAACCATGGTGACCCATGCAAAACAAAATGTCCTGTGTCTTTTACATGTAAAAATTAGTTTTCTAAAAGTTATGGTGTTTCAGGATTACGTTAACGATTTCTAGAAGCCAAGTGTAGACAAAGTCTTTTTGTAGGTATTGCAGTAATGTATACAGCTGTAACATAATGAAACTTGTTGCAGTGAGTTTAGACGATAAAATCATATACATTCCCAGAAGTGTTTCGGAATAAATGAACTTTGAGAAGTTCATGAAATATGTATTTTAATTTTTGTGTTAGAGGCTCCCACAAAACTTACAGTACCCTGGGCTCCGCTAAGGTCTAAATCCAGTTCTGCGTTCTTCCTAGTGTTTCTCCTAATCGGTAATCGGGTACTGTGACTAATGAATAGGGGCAGGCAATTTAGTGTGGTTTGTAAAATTTTAAGACTTGTCCAACAAGTTTTTTAAAAAGAATTTTATGTTTGTACATTGTATTCTGTCTTTTCATAAATAAAGAGTGGAGTGGGCGAAATGTATATTTCACTGGCATTTCTTTGGGAGAAGGATAGAAGTGGGGGGGGGGGTGGATCTGGTGTTTTTTTGAGGTGGAGATGTGTAGTATTTTGGAATGGGGATAATTTGTAGCTTTGGAGTTGGTGTAGCTTACGAATTGAGAAACGTTCTTCTCCATTCTTACTAAATCAAAACGGTCAACCTTCTTTTGTCTCTCATCCCTTCTCCAACCCAAGCTCTCATCTACACTTCATCCACCCTCTACTCTACTTTGACACTTACCCACCTCTATATCCACCCTCATTTAACATTCATACTCTTCATCCACCTTCACTCCCCGTCCTATACTCATCTCTACCTTACTTTAAAACCACCCACCCTTCTCCCACCCTCATTCTCCACCCTGCATTTACACTCATCAACCCTCACCTTATAATCAACCTCTCTTACACATTATTTAAAACTACATAAATCCACCTTAATAAACAAATAATGTCATCACTTGAAACTTTAATCTCTCTCATCCAATTTATTTCGACAAATTAAATTACGTAAGCGACATCATCAATAAATAAAAATATGCTGAAAGCATTATTTAGTCTGAAACATATTATAGTTCTAGGTTTAACCCCCACTCCAAGCCATCGAGAAAATATGTGGTGGCAGGTTAAAGGACTGAGGAATAAAAAGAAATGTCGATGCCAATCAGTTAAGCTTTTAATCTCAAAGAAATTCGGTAAGAGAAGTAAATCTATTTACGATACATAAATAGAACTTCAATCTCTATTTGCAGTTATTTCCGATTTATTTCATAGAACATCTCTTGAAACAGTACATCGCATGGCAGTTGTGGCGGTGGACGGGTGGACAAAGATAGGAACGAGAGAGAGAGAGGGACAGAGTTGTATTGCAGTCGGCCTTGATTCGGAGTTCAAATGATAGGTTCCTCGCTTCATTATGGTAAATAAGAACTAAGTATTTAGTTATAGCAAGTTAATTATTACACTCTTATTCAAATGTTCTTTAATGATAGAGTCAAAGGTGAAAAGGCAACAATTATGACCTTTCATGGCGGGGGTCATTTTTCGTTACTGGAGGGGAAGGAAGGGAAGGAGTTAGGATCAGACGAAAGATTTGAATGTTTAGAATAAAGTAGACCCTGTCACAAATAAACACAAGGTATCATATTGTGTCAAGCTAGGATGAAATGTGACACCCTACAACAGAAACTGTCTTTCTACACAGCTTCTGTCAACCAAATTTCATTCTGAAGGTTCAGGTCGACCTGAAATGTTTGTAGAAAGCATTCGCCGTACAATGGAATTGAAATCGAAACGACAACTGTACGTGTTCTTCTGACAAAGATAGAGATTGTTATTCTGTGTTGGATGGCGAGCGTCGTAAACGATGCCTGGTGGAGTTTCTTCCTTATATTCTGGATTAAAAAGCTGCCAAAATTAACTTTACCTTTTATCCTTCCGGGATCGACAAAATAAAGTACCTGTCAAGTACTGGGGTCAATGTGACCGACTAGGTCCCCCCTGGCACCCAAATTGCTTGCCTTGTCTCCAAATGAGAACCGTAATTATTTTCTATTCGAAAGTTGATCTCCATCTGTGTCAGAGTATTTAATTGCCTGATGCGGTTTCGGTGCTGAATCTATTACACTTCATACTCTCTTCTAATGTTCACATAGGAACATTTATGCAGACTAACGTCGCTAATTACTTGTGATAATTAATCATAAGGTGTAATTGCTGTTTGGAGATCGAAAAATGTAACTTGGATACGGGAGATCGTCTAAACAATTTCAGAGCGCTGAAAGTATGTCATCATGACAACAAGGCAGATAAAATAATAAATTAGAAAAATAAACACAAATAAGAGAAACACTTCATTTTGTCAAGCAAACTGCATCTGAAGACAAACCCCAAAATATAAAGCTTGAATAGAAAATGTTCCCATCAACATGGCTTACCCTTCCTCAACGACCTAACTTGTTTGTAATAGTTATGTCGTAGGCGGACAACAAAGAGTTAAAATGCACAGGAGATTTATTTCAATGCTGAACTCAGACTTAATCTCTTGTTTTAGTCATGACTAAGAGTTATAGGTGCGAAATATTAAAAAAAATGTAATATTTTATAAACCTTTGCATTGTTGCATTTCTTTTATTCACAGACAGACGTGTGTAAGGGAACGCTTGTACGATAGAGGCGAGCAGCGAGAGCGAGGGCTGTGCACCGCATTCAGTGGATATAAAAAAAGTTCTTTATTTCTGGATTAAAATGCTACCAACGATTTCACAGGAAATTTTTTACATGAGATCATTGACAAAGCTGTCCACCCACAAATGATGAATATTTATCCACCGAATGCGGTGTTGAGCACTCGTTCTCACTGTTGTCACCACCGTAACTTATATATTCTTTTATTCTTTTGACTGCGGCCATGCTAGAGCACCGCCTTTAGTCGAACAAATCAACCCCAAGACTTATTCTTTGTAAACCTAGTATTTTATTCTATCTGGCTCTTTTGCCGAACCGCTAAGTTACGGGAACGAAAACACACCAAGATCGGTTGTCAAGCGATGGTGGGGAGACACATACCGAGACACAAACATATGCATACACACATATATACATACGATAGGCTTCTTTCAGTTTCCGTCAACCAAATCCACTAACAAGGTTTTGGTCGGCCCGAGGCTATAGCAGAAAACACTTGCCCAAGGTGCCACTCAGTGGGACTGAACCCGGAACCATGTGGTTGGGAAACAAGCTTCTTACCACACAGCCACGCTTGCGCCTTCCACGTTGCCACGCCTGCGCCTTATATATATATATATATATATATATATATGTTTCTGCATGTAAAAAATGACAGGTGTATAGGTACAGTTATACCTCACCATATCGCGGTTCACCTATCGCGGTTTATCATTAACGCTTACGTTGATTCCTCCGTGGTGTTGTTTTGCATTCATAATAAAATAGAAATATAGAAATAATAAAAATTATTTTAAAATATACAGTGCAGTACTGTTTCTACTTCGCGGATTTTCTCCTATCGCGGAAGGTTCTGGAACGTAACACCCGCGATAGTTGAGGGATTACTGTATACAGGTATACCTGTTTATAGGTGTTCAAGGTGTACCTGTAATATTTTATACCTGTGCCTATGGGTAGAGACATAGAGATAGCAAGAGAATAAATTATAAAGTTAAGCAAAAGAAAAGGAAAATAAAGAAACGGGAGTAGAGATGTGTATTGAAGTATGATTGAGAGCAGAAACAAGTTTGGAAGGAAAAAATATTGGTGGAAGTGGAACGTGAGTAAAGAGGGGGGGAGTAAAAGGGTAACAAAATGAGTGAGAGGAAAGATAGGCTGATTGGAAAGGGGAGAGAATGGGGAGAAGGAATAGAAGTTAGGAGAAGGAGAGATAAGGAAAGAGAAAGAGAAAGAGAGAGAGAGAGAGAGAGAGAGAGAGAGAGAGAGGGTGAGTAAGAGAGAGAGAGAGAGAGAGAGAGAGAGAGAGAGAGAGAGAGAGAATAAACAAGCTCGACTTCTTTTTGAAAGGCAAATGTAATCAGTAGAAAATTTAATTTCAACAAGTATTTCTCAGGTCTTCATAAATAATTCCGTTTTTTGCGAAGCGTTCTGTTTGGAATTCACACGGACCACCTAGAAAAGATCAATTCGCTTAATGTTATTATTGCATTATTCTTTTTATTGATGTTGTAGCAGTGGTTGTTTGTTGTTGTTGTTTAGATTTCAATGATGGGGAAGGGAAGGCAGAGCGTCTCAGCGGAGCCAATGACAGGAAATAGGGGAGACAACTGTGAAATAGCCACGATTACAAACAGCGGCGTGCAACCGAGTGTGAAGAATTGATGGTAATCGCGTACTTCCAGGACTAACTCTGTGTGTGTATGTGTGTGTGTGTGCGCGCGTTAGTATCTGCCAACTTGCATGTGTGTAGGTGTGTGTGCACGTATGTGGGGGCAGCATGCAGTTCTACCTGCACAGGTGCGTGTTTCTTTGCATAGAGGCATCTGTGCGTGTGAATATGTCTATATATATGTGCATGTATGTTTGTGTGTGTATATATGTACATCTGTGAATGCGTTTGTCTATGAGTGCATATGTGAGGGCGTATCATTTCACCTGCACAGGTGCGTGCTTGCATGCGTGTGTATTTTTGTATGTGCATGTGTGTGTTCATGCATGTGTGAATATCTATCTGTGTGTGTGTGAATATGCATGTATATGTGAGCTTGTGTGTGTGAATGTATGAGCACATGTGTGGACGCATCATCTACCTTCACCTGCACAGGTGCACGCTTGCATGTGTCTACATCTTTGTGAAAATGTATATGTGTGTATCTGTGTGTGTATATATGTGTGTGAGTGTGTATCTGTGTGTGTGTGTGTATATATGTGTGTGTGTGTGCGTGTGTGTAAATTCCCCAACACGTGTTTGTCTCCTTATATGTAAGTGTGAGCGTGCATGTGTCTGCGCTTGTATCGAGTTTCACCTGCACAGATGCGTGCTTGTGCGCATGCTCGTGTGTGTGTGTGTGCGCGCGTGTGTGTGTGTATGAATGCATGCATGGGTATGTAGCTTCACCATAAATCTCAGCTTGTGAGTGAATGAGTGTGAAGAGAGCAGAGTGGAATGGTGACCGGGAGAGAGAGCGAACAAGAGAGCGGAGAGAGAGAGAGAGAGAGAGAGAGAGAGAGAGAGAGAGAGAGAGAGAGAGAGAGAGAGAGAGAGAGAGAGAGAGAGAGAGCAAAAAGTCATGAAACCTTTCCTAACTTTTCTCCCATTTTTTATCTCCAGATTTATTTACGATTTTCTAAAGTTTGCGTTTGTCTGTTTCCAGTAAAAAGTGAGACAATATATAAAATATTTATTGGCTGTCGTCAACGAATGAACAGTTGAATGGTTTCTGCGAGTAAATAAACCATTTATTCAGGAAGAGGTGGCACCGTGGGTTGACAATGGACTGCCGGGTTGGTCACTCATTGGATAAATATATACCACCGACATGTATGTGTGTTTGTATGTATGCATGTATGTATGTATGTATGCATGTATGTATGTATGTATTATGTATCTATGTATGTATGTGCGTGTGTGTATATGTATGCATGTTCGAATGTGCGTATACATGCTTCCATACATGCGTACATATATTCGCACATTCAAACACATACATATCATATATACATCCATAACACATACACACACAAAAAACACACACGCGTGCACACGCAAGCACAAGCACACACGCACTCACACGCACATATATGTACAAACATGCATACATACCTACCTATATATATATATACAAGAATAAGGGCAGAGAATCGTCAATTAATAATAGAATTAATAATTAACAATTTTGCCAAGTAGTTCAGTATGAAAAAAACCTTTATCGGTAAAAACTATTTATCATCATAAATATACAGGGATTAGCAATTGAGTTGCTTCTCCAACATACTGAAAATTTAGAAATAGCAGTCAAAGAACTACTGATTCCAAACTACAAATTTTTCTCTAAAGCGGATGGCGATATTTATGGCACACATAGAACAAAAAACCGGAGGGAAAAGCGTAAACAAACCAAGCCTTTAGTTAATTGGATACGAATCGTTTCATGGTTAAGTGAATGGAAATTTCACTATTCCAATCTTCAGCCCAAATATTCTGATAAATTTGAAAGTGTCTCTAAAAAAATTCACGGTAATTTTTGGCCATGCGACACCAAAAATCAACGATAAGAAAGGCACTTACGAATTCATCGGCTAGCGAGTTCAGGCACCCCTCATAAATATCGCCATCCGCTTTAGAGAAAAATTTGTAGTTTGGAATCAGTAGTTCTTTGACTGCTATTTCTAAATTTTCAGTATGTTGGAGAAGCAACTCAATTGCTAATCCCTGTATATTTATGATTATATATATATATATATATATATATATATATATATATATATATATATATATATATATATATATATATATATATATATATATATATATGTGTGTGTGTGTGTGTATGTATGTATGTATATACACACACACATACATATACATATACAAACATTAAACATGCATATACTGATGTGTGTGTGTGTGTGTGTGTGTGTGTGTGTGTGTGTGTGTGATATACATTGGTTCTGTCTGGCCTTTGATAGCCTCTGGAAGCAAGCTAGAATTTTGCATTAAAAATAAGTATTTTTGTTGATCATTTGTTCCAATGTTGTTACTTTCTTGAAAACCACATAAAATATCATTTACATTTTCTTTCTATTTAACACAATTCCCATCATATTTAATTTAAATATATTAAATCGTCGGTAACGACTAACATCAATCCCTCAAAATTACTTGTCTTAGATATAAAACTGAATCAGTTATAATGCACACCGGTCCTCCAAAAATATAGAGGTTCCCTGCCCTAGATCAATGGCCGGTGGTTCCTTCTAATGTATAAAGAGTCTCTGCTTTTATTTCCCTTAATTCCCTGCGGCCTTCAGAAATATAGTGTCCCCAGCTTTCAAGCAAGCGGCCGTCGTTATTTATAATGGTTCCCTGCCTCTAGGCCAAACGCGCCTTAATTCAATGCGACCTTCACATAAGATTCTTCCACTTCGGCCTCAACTCTCCTTCCATTCAACGTGTGAATGTTTACACTCACTAACAAGTTCGATGGGCAATTTCTAAGGGACAATCAACCAGTCTAAGGAGAGTTTAAGAAGCAGTGAATATCAATCAGCTGTGAATGCCGTCTTTCTTAGATTTATGGAGTGTGAGAGAGGGCAGTCGATGAATAATGCAACACAAGGTGAGCCGGAGTGAAGTATCAAAGGGACGCGGAGTTGACCCGGTTTAACAAGGGAACCTGTTCTATATGTTTACGTGTATACATCTGCGTGTCTCTCTCTCTCTCTCTCTCTCTCTCTCTCTCTCTGTATATATATAGAGAGAGAGATAGATATGGGTGAGTGTGTGTGCGTGAATACATACTCTTATGCACACCTATATACATGCACATAGCCACACTTATACGGTATGCATGTATATATGGTGTATATATATATATATATATATATATATATATATATATATATATATATATATATATATATATATATATATATGGTATGGTATGGTATTATACACGCGCGTGTGCGTTGGAATGTATGTATAAGCGTCAAGGTATACGCATTCCCGGTCCCCTGCGTCTCTCTTTGTTTCGTCATCAGTGTTTAAGCAGTCTTATATAGAGAGGTGTTTGCATATGGATGTGTATCGTGTGTATTGAATGGAGGCAGACGATTTGCAGATCTGTTTTGTATACTTCGTAGAGTGTATTTTTTTTTTTTTCAAATATAATTTATAGTTTAACGTTCTTCAGTGAGGCTTTAGCAATTTTATTTCTTGCAGCAGTATGGAAACGCGAAGGTTTCTACATCAATAAAACCTCATTTCCCCGCATCCCTTTCAAGCACGAGCAGCACGCTGCTAGCCTCCCCCCTCGCTCACAATCACTCAGAATGTTACGGCTCGCTACCCCATCCCAGGTCGTCTCCTAGCGAAAGCACATCTTTAACATATCTAGGATCTCCCTAGCTGGAAAACTGATACTTCTCTTCGGGTCAAAATATTCTTCATTCTCCAACAATTACTGAAAATCTACAAAGTTCAGGGAGGCCCCACAATGACGTTTACCAACTGTCTCAAAGGGTTTGTTGTGGCGGACGCCCCCAGGCGAGAAGTGGGCTGGTCCACTGTTAATAGATGGTGGACTGTTATAGTCAGTAGGGTCGGTCGGCGAAGGTAGGCCGTTCGGACCAGTCCCGTGGAGACGATGAAATACGTCGTCATCATGGGACATATCAGTGCCGACGAGGATTCGGACAATATCGCCACATGGGACATATCGGGGTTTTAGTTCAGCTGCGGTTGGCAACGTGTAACAGACGAACAACACCTTGCGAACCATTAACAGAAGTTTTATACTCTGCACAAGTATTTTCCGTGTTGGTCTATGAACGATGAATGCAAATGATAACTTATACACATGAGAATGGATAAACTCTGGAGTTAAGACAAAATAGCTGGTTAGTATGGCTCCGTGACTACACTGGCACGATTGGAGAAATATCATGTTAAATTCATGACAACTAATCTGTGGCTGCCAACTATTGGTTTGAATAAGCATTTGTTAAAACAGCTATTGGCATACTGAATCTGTTCAGCTTGAGAATAGAAATAGAAGTATGAAGTTGTGCAAACGACTGTTTGTTCTGTATCTACAACGGTTGGTGAATAACTTGAGAATGGAGCTGCTACAGCAACTGGCTCGACATTCTATCATTCGTGTTAGCCGTCTGCTTGGACCGTCTGGCTAGAATACAGACTCAACTCGCTCAGCCGCCTTCCTCACAGCTGTCCTATCACATAGACATCCTACACTACATCCAGAAAAGGGTCAACCGACCCTTTTCACTGATATGTACCCAGCTTCTTCCCCACATGCGTGCTGTCCCCTTTCTTTGCCTTTTCTACAGCTACTATTTTTTTCTTTTGCTCGCTAGAGCTGGCTGGTCTCGTACAACCTCTACTCAGATACTCGTGACTCACACATCACTCCCCCTCCCCTTAAACTTATTCTGTCCAGTTACACAGTCCCCAAATCCTTCCTTCTCAGGACGTTGGTCCTTAGTACCTCCCTGCTCATCTCTTCCCTGCAGTTGTTCACCTGCAACGGCTTAGAGCCCATACAAAGGCTAAGGGCTCTGTCCCTTCCTCCAGAACCAACAACCTTGTTAAGGTTAAACTATGTATGAAAGTTGGAGCATATCGTAGGATATGACGTCGAGCTTGAACAGAGAACTGATAAACATGTGTGTGTGTGTGTGTGTGTGTGTGTGTGTGTGTGTGTGTGTGTTGCCTTGTTTTGGTAAAATATACATTAGAACCATTATATTCAGACGTACAAGGAATACATCTTTTCAAAGTCAAATCAATGCGTTTTAGAAGTTTTGTGTCTTTTTTCTTTCTCTTTCATTTTTCCATATTTTAGTTTAAAATAGACGCCATTCGTGAGTTGGGGAAATAGTGAGAAAGGAATAAGATAAATACTTTGAAGAAAACTTACTTCTGCATCTTAACATAATATATATGTATATATATATATATATGTGTGTGTGTGTGTGTGTGTGTGTGTGTGTGTGTGTGTGTGTGTGTATACATAAGCAAGTATATATATGTATATACGTATTTATGTTATATAAGTTTATGTGCATAATGAGTGAGCGTACATAGATCTGTCTTACCAAAACAACTTTACTACTACACATATTTGCACCTCATCTTTAAAGTATAAAGAAAATCTAATAATTTTCTTTTTAGACGAGACATGTAATACGTGGTAAAGAAAATTCAATTTCATTGATTGGTCTATTGAAATATGACGTCAGCTGATGATACCAGATCTAAACATGAGAGGTGATACAAGATAGAAGCTTTTATAGTCGTCTCTATGTAAGACTTAATCGAAAGAAGATGTCCATGATCGATGTGTTTCCAAACGTTCATACATCAGTACCCCATGAGATCAATACACATCTGATAAACATTGCAAACTTTACATATTTCTGTTTTCTTTATCACAACTTCATGAATAGGGTCTATTTTCGACAGAAATACTGAAAATATATCTTTTCTTTCCAAAGTATGCATTCATATAGTTTTTCAGAAAACTGTTTCTCTTTCTCTCTCTCTCTCTCTCTCTCTCTCTCTCTCTCTCTCTCTCTCTCTCTCTCTCTCTCTCTCTCTTTCATTCACTCACACACACACACACACACACACATATAAATGTCAGGAACAATATTCTGAAAAACTATATTAATGCATATTTTAGTAAAAAGATGTATTTTTCCAGATTTCTATGTGAGCATATAGAAGCAAAACAAGGTTGAGAAACTAGTACTCAATTACTAAAGGTAGAGTAAGATGTAGTGTTTAATTAAAGCCAGGGTTGGTGAATATCACATCATAAAACATATAAAAGAAATTTGCTAGAGTGAAAATGGAGTGGGAGAGAGAAAGAAAGGAATGGAAACTTCTTATAGTAAAAGGATTTTTCTAAAACAGTATTTTCTAAAACATGTACACCGATTAGTGACTCGTACACTAATGTCATCCGGCACTCCAGGAAATCATTACTGTTTGTGAAGACCCCAATCAGAGTTAAGAGAAACAAGGATTAACCGTTTGAGGTGCCAATGGATGCCTACGATGGGGCGGAACTATTCATAGTTATTGGTGTATACATTCTAAATTCTCTGTAAAATTCTGTGCGAGTATATACAATGATGACAAGCTTATTATTATTATTCATAGTACAAATCGCGTGCAGACAATTCGTCGACAGACAATTCGCCGACAAACAATTCACCGATTAGACAATTGGCTGATTGGACAATAAGTCGACATGCGGAAGTATCGATCATGGGGTTCATCAAAACGGAACGAGGAAGCAGAAAGCTCCTATACAAAGGGTGGCACCACGCCTTCAGTAGAAGAGTTAACGTCCATCATCCTAACTTATCCGAATTAATTGAGAAGCTTAGGGTAGAACAGTCACGCACCGAAATGGTAATAGAACTGGCCATATCAGGGGTTGAAGTGGCAAGGAAAAGCAAAAAAGTACATTCGCCTGAAGACTTAGAACCATTGTTCTTAATTACGACGATGAAGCTGGGTTGGAATTTTCAAGGACATGTGACCATAATTGCATGGGATATCTTTATTTCTATTTGTAAGTCGAACAAAACATTTTGTGCATTTTTTTCATATGTCGACCTATTGTACGTAATATATTTTTATAAATAATTTTTTTTATTTGTAAGTCTAATAAAACTGTTTCGTAATTTTTACTTTGCTTTTAAAAAATTTCCACATCTTGTCCTTGCAGCAAATGTCCAATCGGTCACTTGTCTTGTCTGTAAGTTGTCTTTCGATCAACTGTCTGTCGACGAATTGTTCGTCTACCATAAAAACGGACATAGATTCGATTGGTTCGAGGAAGATCTTAATCATTCTTTCCGCGCGTGGCTTTAAGAATCACTGTTGATGCGAACCTTAGTAGTGTCAAGTTTCTTAGATGTTACCTCAGATCTACAATGTAGCAAGTTTAGGCATTACCATAAGCGTAACGAAAGGCTATTCTATATTTATAAGAATTCCACACACTCACCTTACATTTTGAAGAAGTAAATATCGTTTTTGTCAGTGAATGAAGAAACCTTCCGAATGGCCACCCTTTATTACAACAATTCCCTTAAAACAACCAGTTTTCTGACCAGATTTGTTATACAAGAAAAGAAAATAAACCCACGAGATCTTTAAGAAATAGGACCAGAAGATTTTGTTCTTCAATCAAAAAATTTGTATTAATGTCAAAACTGATGTAGCTGGGGATTTTTTAGATTCAATATCAAGAGATGTTTCCAAGATGCGTATTAAAGGATATTTAACGGAACACCCTAAAAGTAAGTTATTCTTGTTGTTAGAAGTTTGTTTTGTTGGTTATTGAAATAGAACGTGAAAGGACTTGCTGGAGCTAATGGAAATGAAACTAAATCTAAATATAATTGTATAGATCCTAGAAGCTACCAGTTTAGTGGTAATTACTTTATCGAAGAAGTATATAGAATTAAAGTACAAGTCGATAATAAACCTACATGCAAAACCTATACTGGAGCAATAGTAAACAGCTTCAAGACATGGTCTTGAAAGTTCAGTAGTGTATACCATCTCTCTGATCTGAGTTGACCTGAGGCCACTCTACATCTGGTTATTAAATGCTAAACTATGGTTCGAATTTATTATTTCGTAACTCATCACTGGCACCAAGTAGTGTTCATTGCTAAATTAATTATTTCTTGCATGCCTTAAATAGACCCCATGGATGATAGATATTTTGTACAGCCAAAGGACTCATTCGAAATAGTTTCAAAGATATACTTTGGAAAGATGCTACTTTTAAATCAATGGCGTTAGATGAATGTGATTGGTGTAAAGTTAATCGATTGATACTAATTATCACACTAGCATGAAATAAATAATGTAGATTGATTCTGCATATAATATTAACAGCAAACATTGCTCGAACATTAGAAAGAAATCAATTTGTTTGAAGTGCTCAGCATTTTTTTTTTCAATTGAATTCAAACTAACAAATAACTGACCAAGAGAATAACATATATTTCTGGGGGGGTTTTTTTTTGTATTTTTCTGGTCTAAAACCTACATTCATGAAGTAAATAAACATTTCAAATTAACTTTCTTTCCCATTTCATTTCCAAATGTTTCGCGAAATATCAACTCTTTTTAAACGATACTCATTGACATATTTCTGCTTGCAGATAAATCTCACAAAACTACAGCTTTCGAACATTCCTAAAGTGGACGTTTCTGATTTTCGGGTGAGTACCGAATATTTTAAAGTTCTTTTCTAAACCTTTCCCAAACTTATTTGTTTTTTAGGAATATATATTCATCTAGATCTAATGGCAATTCATGATTGATCAATTTATGACCATTCTTATGACTTTGTTGTGCAAGATTTCATTCTTGTGGCTGTGGGACAAACATGGCTTCCATTAGAGACCAGGCCCTGTATTTCTGGAGGAAACCTGGAACTTTCTTTATTTGACGTACGATTTGAACCCGCAGACCCCCGTACATAACTGGCGCATTATTTTACCAAGGGCTGTAATCATTGCACCTGCTATACATACATATATATGTATAGACATGCATTTGTATATATATATATATATATATATGTGTGTGTGTGTGTGTGTGTGTGTGTGTGTGTGTGTGTGTGTGTGTGTGTGTGTGTGTGTATGTGTGCGTGTTTGTGTCTTTGTGACGGTATTTGCACCCAACCACCGCTCCACAATCGGCGTTGGTGTGCTAACGTACACGTGACCTAACGCTTTGGCAAATAACTCCGATAGAATGAGTACCAGGCTTTAAAAAGAAGTACTGGTATCAACTGATTCGCGTAAAAATCCTTGAAGATGGTGCCCCAGCATGGCCGCAGTCTAATAACAGAAACAGAAAAGTGACAAGAGATATTTGATTTTGTTTTCTTTAAATTATATATATATATATATATACACACACACACACATATATGATATATGATATATGAGAGGTGTTGGTATCTAGAAGACCCAAGATGGCAGGTAAGGCTGTTTAAGTGGTGAGGGAAGACCGTAGTTAGACTCTCGATTCGATGATACTACGAGTGAGGACTCTTATACCGATCTTACGTAAGCATGTATTTGTTAAGTGAAATGAGACAAAGAAGCCAAGGCTGTGTAATAACAAAATACGAACTCCTATCGAAATCTACATACCATGCATAAGAAGCCTTTCTACCCATTCTACACAGCTCTTTCCTTGGATAATGGAACTGCAGCTGTAACAACCTATATATATTTTTTACTTTAATTTTTATTCTCTTATTTCCCTTTATGCTTCCTATGTCTATCCTTTTCCAAAATAACAACTTACATTGAACTCTACTATTTCCCTCTGGTTAA